>NC_092175.1:32969481-33169481 GCF_045791955.1 Oncorhynchus clarkii lewisi | reverse complement strand
TTCTCTCCCTCTATCCCATCCTTTCAATCACATCCTCCTCTCTTCTCTCCCTCTATCCTGTCCTTTCAATCACACCCTCCTCTCTTCTCTCCCTCTATCCTGTCCTTTCAATCACATCCTCCTCTCTTTTCTCCCTCTATCCTGTCCTTTCAATCACATCCTCCTCTCTTCTCTCCCTCTATCCCGTCCTTTCAATCACACCCTCCTCTCTTCTCTACCTCTATCTTGTCCTTTCAATCACACCCTCCTCTCTTCTCTCCCTCTGTCCTTTCAATCACACCCTCCTCTCTTCCCTCCGTCTATCCCATCCTTTCAATCACACCCTCCTCTCTTCTCTCCCTCTGTCCTTTCAATCACACCCTCCTCTCTTCTCTCCCTCTATCCTGTCCTTTCAATCACATCCTCCTCTCTTCTCTCCCTCTATCCCGTCCTTTCAATCACACCCTCCTCTCTTCTCTCCCTCTATCCTGTCCTTTCAATCACATCCTCCTCTCTTCTCTCCCTCTATCCCATCATTTCAATCACATCCTCCTCTCTTCTCTCCCTCTATCCTGTCCTTTCAATCATATTCTCCTCTCTTCTCTCCCTCTATCCTGTCTTTTCAATCACACCTTCCTCTCTCCCTTCCGTCTATCCCGTCCTTTCAATCACATCCTCCTCTCTTCTCTCCCTCTGTCCTTTCAATCACATCCTCCTCTCTTCTCTCCCTCTGTCCTTTCAATCACATCCTCCTCTCTTCTCTCCCTCTATCCCATCCTTTCCATCACATCCTCGTCTCTTCTCTCCCTCTATCCCATCCTTTCAATCACATCCTCGTCTCTTCTCTTCCTCTATCCTGTCCATTCAATCACATCCTCATCTCCCTCTATCCCGTCTTTTCAATCACACCATCCTCTCTTCTCTCCCTCTATCCCATCCTTTCAATCACATCCTCCTCTCTTTTCTCCCCCTGTCCTTTCAATCACATTCTCCTCTCTTCTCTCCCTCTATCCCATCCTTTCAATCACATCCTCTTCTCTTCCCTCCGTCTATCCTGTCCTTTCAATCACACCCTCCTCTCTTCTCTCCCTCTGTCCTTTCAATCACACCCTCCTCTCTTCCCTCCGTCTATCCCGTCCTTTCAATCACATCCTCCTCTCTTCTCTCCCTCTATCCCGTCCTTTCAATCACACCCTCCTCTCTTCTCTCCCTCTGTCCTTTCAATCACACCCTCCTCTCTTCCCTCCGTCTATCCCATCCTTTCAATCACACCCTCCTCTCTTCTCTCCCTCTGTCCTTTCAATCACACCCTCCTCTCTTCTCTCCCTCTATCCTGTCCTTTCAATCACATCCTCCTCTCTTCTCTCCCTCTATCCCGTCCTTTCAATCACACCCTCCTCTCTTCTCTCCCTCTATCCTGTCCTTTCAATCACATCCTCCTCTCTTCTCTCCCTCTATCCCATCATTTCAATCACATCCTCCTCTCTTCTCTCCCTCTATCCTGTCCTTTCAATCATATTCTCCTCTCTTCTCTCCCTCTATCCTGTCTTTTCAATCACACCTTCCTCTCTCCCTTCCGTCTATCCCGTCCTTTCAATCACATCCTCCTCTCTTCTCTCCCTCTGTCCTTTCAATCACATCCTCCTCTCTTCTCTCCCTCTGTCCTTTCAATCACATCCTCCTCTCTTCTCTCCCTCTATCCCATCCTTTCCATCACATCCTCGTCTCTTCTCTCCCTCTATCCCATCCTTTCAATCACATCCTCGTCTCTTCTCTTCCTCTATCCTGTCCATTCAATCACATCCTCATCTCCCTCTATCCCGTCTTTTCAATCACACCATCCTCTCTTCTCTCCCTCTATCCCATCCTTTCAATCACATCCTCCTCTCTTTTCTCCCCCTGTCCTTTCAATCACATTCTCCTCTCTTCTCTCCCTCTATCCCATCCTTTCAATCACATCCTCTTCTCTTCCCTCCGTCTATCCTGTCCTTTCAATCACACCCTCCTCTCTTCTCTCCCTCTGTCCTTTCAATCACACCCTCCTCTCTTCCCTCCGTCTATCCCGTCCTTTCAATCACATCCTCCTCTCTTCTCTCCCTCTATCCCGTCCTTTCAATCACACCCTCCTCTCTTCTCTCCCTCTGTCCTTTCAATCACATTCTCCTCTCTTCTCTCCCTCTATCCCATCCTTTCAATCACATCCTCCTCTCTTCCCTCCGTCTATCCTGTCCTTTCAATCACATCCTCCTCTCTTCTCTACCTCTATCCCGTCCTTTCAATCACACCCTCCTCTCTTCTCTCCCTCTGTCCTTTCAATCACACCCTCCACTCTTCCCTCCGTCTATCCCGTCCTTTCAATCACACCCTCCTCTCTTCTCTCCCTCTGTCCTTTCAATCACACCCTACACTCTTCCCTCCGTCTATACCGTCCTTTCAATCACATCCTCCTCTCTTCTCTCCCTCTTTCCTTTCAATCACACCCTCCTCTCTTCTCTCCCTCTATCCTGTCCTTTCAATCATATTCTCCTCTCTTCTCTCCCTCTATCCTGTCTTTTCAATCACACCTTCCTCTCTCCCCTCCGTCTATCCCGTCCTTTCAATCCCATCCTCCTCTCTTCTCTCCCTCCGTCCTTTCAATCACATCCTCCTCTCTTCTCTCCCTCTGTCCTTTCAATCACATCCTCCTCTCTTCTCTCCCTCTATCCCATCCTTTCAATCACACCCTCCTCTCTTCTCTCCCTCTGTCCTTTCAATCACACCCTCCTCTCTTCCCTCCGTCTATCCCATCCTTTCAATCACACCCTCCTCTCTTCTCTCCCTCTGTCCTTTCAATCACACCCTCCTCTCTTCTCTCCCTCTATCCTGTCCTTTCAATCACATCCTCCTCTCTTCTCTCCCTCTATCCCGTCCTTTCAATCACACCCTCCTCTCTTCTCTCCCTCTATCCTGTCCTTTCAATCACATCCTCCTCTCTTCTCTCCCTCTATCCCATCATTTCAATCACATCCTCCTCTCTTCTCTCCCTCTATCCTGTCCTTTCAATCATATTCTCCTCTCTTCTCTCCCTCTATCCTGTCTTTTCAATCACACCTTCCTCTCTCCCTTCCGTCTATCCCGTCCTTTCAATCACATCCTCCTCTCTTCTCTCCCTCTGTCCTTTCAATCACATCCTCCTCTCTTCTCTCCCTCTGTCCTTTCAATCACATCCTCCTCTCTTCTCTCCCTCTATCCCATCCTTTCCATCACATCCTCGTCTCTTCTCTCCCTCTATCCCATCCTTTCAATCACATCCTCGTCTCTTCTCTTCCTCTATCCTGTCCATTCAATCACATCCTCATCTCCCTCTATCCCGTCTTTTCAATCACACCATCCTCTCTTCTCTCCCTCTATCCCATCCTTTCAATCACATCCTCCTCTCTTTTCTCCCCCTGTCCTTTCAATCACATTCTCCTCTCTTCTCTCCCTCTATCCCATCCTTTCAATCACATCCTCTTCTCTTCCCTCCGTCTATCCTGTCCTTTCAATCACACCCTCCTCTCTTCTCTCCCTCTGTCCTTTCAATCACACCCTCCTCTCTTCCCTCCGTCTATCCCGTCCTTTCAATCACATCCTCCTCTCTTCTCTCCCTCTATCCCGCCCTTTCAATCACACCCTCCTCTCTTCTCTCCCTCTGTCCTTTCAATCACATTCTCCTCTCTTCTCTCCCTCTATCCCATCCTTTCAATCACATCCTCCTCTCTTCCCTCCGTCTATCCTGTCCTTTCAATCACATCCTCCTCTCTTCTCTACCTCTATCCCGTCCTTTCAATCACACCCTCCTCTCTTCTCTCCCTCTGTCCTTTCAATCACACCCTCCACTCTTCCCTCCGTCTATCCCGTCCTTTCAATCACACCCTCCTCTCTTCTCTCCCTCTGTCCTTTCAATCACACCCTACACTCTTCCCTCCGTCTATACCGTCCTTTCAATCACATCCTCCTCTCTTCTCTCCCTCTTTCCTTTCAATCACACCCTCCTCTCTTCTCTCCCTCTATCCTGTCCTTTCAATCATATTCTCCTCTCTTCTCTCCCTCTATCCTGTCTTTTCAATCACACCTTCCTCTCTCCCCTCCGTCTATCCCGTCCTTTCAATCCCATCCTCCTCTCTTCTCTCCCTCCGTCCTTTCAATCACATCCTCCTCTCTTCTCTCCCTCTGTCCTTTCAATCACATCCTCCTGTCTTCTCTCCCTCTATCCCATCCTTTCAATCACATCCTCGTCTCTTCTCTCCCTCTATCCCGTCCTTTCAATCACATCCTCGTCTCTTCTCTCCCTCTATCCCGTCCTTTCAATCACATCCTCCTCTCTTCTCTCCCTCTGTCCTTTCAATCACATCCTCCTCTCTTCTCTCCCTCTATCCCATCCTTTCAATCACATCCTCGTCTCTTCTCTCCCTCTATCCCATCCTTTCAATCACATCCTCGTCTCTTCTCTCCCTCTATCCCGTCCTTTCAATCACATCCTCGTCTCCTCTCTCCCTCTATCCCATCCTTTCAATCACATCCTCGTCTCTTCACTCCCTCTATCCCATCCTTTCAATCACATCCTCGTCTCTTCTCTCCCTCTATCCCATCCTTTCAATCACATCCTCGTCTCTTCTCTCCCTCTATCCCGTCCTTTCAATCACACCCTCCTCTCTTCCCTCCCTCTGTCCTTTCAATCACATCCTCCTCTCTTCTCTCCCTCTGTCCTTTCAATCACATCCTCGTCTCTTCTCTCCCTCTATCCCGTCCTTTCAATCACACCCTCCTCTCTTCTCTCCCTCTATCCCTTCCTTTCAATCACACCCTCCTCTCTTCTCTCCCTCTATCCCATCCTTTCAATCACATCCTCGTCTCTTCTCTCCCTCTATCCCGTCCTTTCAATCACACCCTCCTCTCTTCTCTCCCTCTATCCCATCCTTTCAATCACATCCTCCTCTCTTCTCTCCCTCTATCCCGTCCTTTCAATCACACCCTCCTCTCTTCCCTCCCTCTATCCCATCCTTTCAATCACATCCTCCTCTCTTCTCTTCCTCTATCCTGTCCTTTCAATCACATCCTCATCTCCCTCTATCCCGTCTTTTCAATCACACCATCCTCTCTTCTCTCCCTCTATCCCATCCTTTCAATCACATCCTCCTCTCTTTTCTCCCCCTGTCCTTTCAATCACATTCTTCTCTCTTCTCTCCCTCTATCCCATCCTTTCAATCACATCCTCCTCTCTTCCCTCCGTCTATCCTGTCCTTTCAATCACATCCTCCTCTCTTCTCTACCTCTATCCCGTCCTTTCAATCACACCCTCCTCTCTTCTCTCCCTCTGTCCTTTCAATCACACCCTCCTCTCTTCCCTCCGTCTATCCCGTCCTTTCAATCACACATCCCGTCTTTTCAATCACACCATCCTCTCTTCTCTCACTCTATCCCATCCTCTCAATCACACCCTCCTCTCTTCCCTCCCTCTATCCCATCCTTTCAATCACATCCTCCTCTCTTTTCTCCCTCTATCCTGTCCTTTCAATCACATCCTCCTCTCTTTTCTCCCCCTGTCCTTTCAATCACATTCTCCTCTCTTCTCTCCCTCTATCCCATCCTTTCAATCACATCCTCTTCTCTTCCCTCCGTCTATCCTGTCCTTTCAATCACACCCTCCTCTCTTCTCTCCCTCTGTCCTTTCAATCACACCCTCCTCTCTTCCCTCCGTCTATCCCGTCCTTTCAATCACATCCTCCTCTCTTCTCTCCCTCTATCCCGTCCTTTCAATCACACCCTCCTCTCTTCTCTCCCTCTGTCCTTTCAATCACACCCTCCTCTCTTCCCTCCGTCTATCCCATCCTTTCAATCACACCCTCCTCTCTTCTCTCCCTCTGTCCTTTCAATCACACCCTCCTCTCTTCTCTCCCTCTATCCTGTCCTTTCAATCACATCCTCCTCTCTTCTCTCCCTCTATCCCGTCCTTTCAATCACACCCTCCTCTCTTCTCTCCCTCTATCCTGTCCTTTCAATCACATCCTCCTCTCTTCTCTCCCTCTATCCCATCATTTCAATCACATCCTCCTCTCTTCTCTCCCTCTATCCTGTCCTTTCAATCATATTCTCCTCTCTTCTCTCCCTCTATCCTGTCTTTTCAATCACACCTTCCTCTCTCCCTTCCGTCTATCCCGTCCTTTCAATCACATCCTCCTCTCTTCTCTCCCTCTGTCCTTTCAATCACATCCTCCTCTCTTCTCTCCCTCTGTCCTTTCAATCACATCCTCCTCTCTTCTCTCCCTCTATCCCATCCTTTCCATCACATCCTCGTCTCTTCTCTCCCTCTATCCCATCCTTTCAATCACATCCTCGTCTCTTCTCTTCCTCTATCCTGTCCATTCAATCACATCCTCATCTCCCTCTATCCCGTCTTTTCAATCACACCATCCTCTCTTCTCTCCCTCTATCCCATCCTTTCAATCACATCCTCCTCTCTTTTCTCCCCCTGTCCTTTCAATCACATTCTCCTCTCTTCTCTCCCTCTATCCCATCCTTTCAATCACATCCTCTTCTCTTCCCTCCGTCTATCCTGTCCTTTCAATCACACCCTCCTCTCTTCTCTCCCTCTGTCCTTTCAATCACACCCTCCTCTCTTCCCTCCGTCTATCCCGTCCTTTCAATCACATCCTCCTCTCTTCTCTCCCTCTATCCCGTCCTTTCAATCACACCCTCCTCTCTTCTCTCCCTCTGTCCTTTCAATCACATTCTCCTCTCTTCTCTCCCTCTATCCCATCCTTTCAATCACATCCTCCTCTCTTCCCTCCGTCTATCCTGTCCTTTCAATCACATCCTCCTCTCTTCTCTACCTCTATCCCGTCCTTTCAATCACACCCTCCTCTCTTCTCTCCCTCTGTCCTTTCAATCACACCCTCCACTCTTCCCTCCGTCTATCCCGTCCTTTCAATCACACCCTCCTCTCTTCTCTCCCTCTGTCCTTTCAATCACACCCTACACTCTTCCCTCCGTCTATACCGTCCTTTCAATCACATCCTCCTCTCTTCTCTCCCTCTTTCCTTTCAATCACACCCTCCTCTCTTCTCTCCCTCTATCCTGTCCTTTCAATCATATTCTCCTCTCTTCTCTCCCTCTATCCTGTCTTTTCAATCACACCTTCCTCTCTCCCCTCCGTCTATCCCGTCCTTTCAATCCCATCCTCCTCTCTTCTCTCCCTCCGTCCTTTCAATCACATCCTCCTCTCTTCTCTCCCTCTGTCCTTTCAATCACATCCTCCTCTCTTCTCTCCCTCTATCCCATCCTTTCAATCACACCCTCCTCTCTTCTCTCCCTCTGTCCTTTCAATCACACCCTCCTCTCTTCCCTCCGTCTATCCCATCCTTTCAATCACACCCTCCTCTCTTCTCTCCCTCTGTCCTTTCAATCACACCCTCCTCTCTTCTCTCCCTCTATCCTGTCCTTTCAATCACATCCTCCTCTCTTCTCTCCCTCTATCCCGTCCTTTCAATCACACCCTCCTCTCTTCTCTCCCTCTATCCTGTCCTTTCAATCACATCCTCCTCTCTTCTCTCCCTCTATCCCATCATTTCAATCACATCCTCCTCTCTTCTCTCCCTCTATCCTGTCCTTTCAATCATATTCTCCTCTCTTCTCTCCCTCTATCCTGTCTTTTCAATCACACCTTCCTCTCTCCCTTCCGTCTATCCCGTCCTTTCAATCACATCCTCCTCTCTTCTCTCCCTCTGTCCTTTCAATCACATCCTCCTCTCTTCTCTCCCTCTGTCCTTTCAATCACATCCTCCTCTCTTCTCTCCCTCTATCCCATCCTTTCCATCACATCCTCGTCTCTTCTCTCCCTCTATCCCATCCTTTCAATCACATCCTCGTCTCTTCTCTTCCTCTATCCTGTCCATTCAATCACATCCTCATCTCCCTCTATCCCGTCTTTTCAATCACACCATCCTCTCTTCTCTCCCTCCATCCCATCCTTTCAATCACATCCTCCTCTCTTTTCTCCCCCTGTCCTTTCAATCACATTCTCCTCTCTTCTCTCCCTCTATCCCATCCTTTCAATCACATCCTCTTCTCTTCCCTCCGTCTATCCTGTCCTTTCAATCACACCCTCCTCTCTTCTCTCCCTCTGTCCTTTCAATCACACCCTCCTCTCTTCCCTCCGTCTATCCCGTCCTTTCAATCACATCCTCCTCTCTTCTCTCCCTCTATCCCGCCCTTTCAATCACACCCTCCTCTCTTCTCTCCCTCTGTCCTTTCAATCACATTCTCCTCTCTTCTCTCCCTCTATCCCATCCTTTCAATCACATCCTCCTCTCTTCCCTCCGTCTATCCTGTCCTTTCAATCACATCCTCCTCTCTTCTCTACCTCTATCCCGTCCTTTCAATCACACCCTCCTCTCTTCTCTCCCTCTGTCCTTTCAATCACACCCTCCACTCTTCCCTCCGTCTATCCCGTCCTTTCAATCACACCCTCCTCTCTTCTCTCCCTCTGTCCTTTCAATCACACCCTACACTCTTCCCTCCGTCTATACCGTCCTTTCAATCACATCCTCCTCTCTTCTCTCCCTCTTTCCTTTCAATCACACCCTCCTCTCTTCTCTCCCTCTATCCTGTCCTTTCAATCATATTCTCCTCTCTTCTCTCCCTCTATCCTGTCTTTTCAATCACACCTTCCTCTCTCCCCTCCGTCTATCCCGTCCTTTCAATCCCATCCTCCTCTCTTCTCTCCCTCCGTCCTTTCAATCACATCCTCCTCTCTTCTCTCCCTCTGTCCTTTCAATCACATCCTCCTGTCTTCTCTCCCTCTATCCCATCCTTTCAATCACATCCTCGTCTCTTCTCTCCCTCTATCCCGTCCTTTCAATCACATCCTCGTCTCTTCTCTCCCTCTATCCCGTCCTTTCAATCACATCCTCCTCTCTTCTCTCCCTCTGTCCTTTCAATCACATCCTCCTCTCTTCTCTCCCTCTATCCCATCCTTTCAATCACATCCTCGTCTCTTCTCTCCCTCTATCCCATCCTTTCAATCACATCCTCGTCTCTTCTCTCCCTCTATCCCGTCCTTTCAATCACATCCTCGTCTCCTCTCTCCCTCTATCCCATCCTTTCAATCACATCCTCGTCTCTTCACTCCCTCTATCCCATCCTTTCAATCACATCCTCGTCTCTTCTCTCCCTCTATCCCATCCTTTCAATCACATCCTCGTCTCTTCTCTCCCTCTATCCCGTCCTTTCAATCACACCCTCCTCTCTTCCCTCCCTCTGTCCTTTCAATCACATCCTCCTCTCTTCTCTCCCTCTGTCCTTTCAATCACATCCTCGTCTCTTCTCTCCCTCTATCCCGTCCTTTCAATCACACCCTCCTCTCTTCTCTCCCTCTATCCCTTCCTTTCAATCACACCCTCCTCTCTTCTCTCCCTCTATCCCATCCTTTCAATCACATCCTCGTCTCTTCTCTCCCTCTATCCCGTCCTTTCAATCACACCCTCCTCTCTTCTCTCCCTCTATCCCATCCTTTCAATCACATCCTCCTCTCTTCTCTCCCTCTATCCCGTCCTTTCAATCACACCCTCCTCTCTTCCCTCCCTCTATCCCATCCTTTCAATCACATCCTCCTCTCTTCTCTTCCTCTATCCTGTCCTTTCAATCACATCCTCATCTCCCTCTATCCCGTCTTTTCAATCACACCATCCTCTCTTCTCTCCCTCTATCCCATCCTTTCAATCACATCCTCCTCTCTTTTCTCCCCCTGTCCTTTCAATCACATTCTTCTCTCTTCTCTCCCTCTATCCCATCCTTTCAATCACATCCTCCTCTCTTCCCTCCGTCTATCCTGTCCTTTCAATCACATCCTCCTCTCTTCTCTACCTCTATCCCGTCCTTTCAATCACACCCTCCTCTCTTCTCTCCCTCTGTCCTTTCAATCACACCCTCCTCTCTTCCCTCCGTCTATCCCGTCCTTTCAATCACATTCTCCTCTCTTCTCTCCCTCTATCCCGTCTTTTCAATCACACCATCCTCTCTTCTCTCACTCTATCCCATCCTCTCAATCACACCCTCCTCTCTTCCCTCCCTCTATCCCATCCTTTCAATCACATCCTCCTCTCTTTTCTCCCTCTATCCTGTCCTTTCAATCACATCCTCCTCTCTTCTCTCCCTCTGTCCTTTCAATCACACCCTCCTCTCTTCTCTCCCTCTATCCTGTCCTTTCAATCATATTGTCCTCTCTTCTCTCCCTCTATCCTGTCTTTTCAATCACACCTTCCTCTCTCCCCTCCGTCTATCCCGTCCTTTCAATCCCATCCTCCTCTCTTCTCTCCCTCTATCCCGTCCTTTCAATCACACCCTCCTCTCTTCCCTCCCTCTATCCCATCCTTTCAATCACATCCTCCTCTCTTCTCTTCCTCTATCCTGTCCTTTCAATCACATCCTCATCTCCCTCTATCCCGTCTTTTCAATCACACCATCCTCTCTTCTCTCCCTCTATCCCATCCTTTCAATCACATCCTCCTCTCTTTTCTCCCCCTGTCCTTTCAATCACATTCTTCTCTCTTCTCTCCCTCTATCCCATCCTTTCAATCACATCCTCCTCTCTTCCCTCCGTCTATCCTGTCCTTTCAATCACATCCTCCTCTCTTCTCTACCTCTATCCCGTCCTTTCAATCACACCCTCCTCTCTTCTCTCCCTCTGTCCTTTCAATCACACCCTCCTCTCTTCCCTCCGTCTATCCCGTCCTTTCAATCACATTCTCCTCTCTTCTCTCCCTCTATCCCGTCTTTTCAATCACACCATCCTCTCTTCTCTCACTCTATCCCATCCTCTCAATCACACCCTCCTCTCTTCCCTCCCTCTATCCCATCCTTTCAATCACATCCTCCTCTCTTTTCTCCCTCTATCCTGTCCTTTCAATCACATCCTCCTCTCTTCTCTCCCTCTGTCCTTTCAATCACACCCTCCTCTCTTCTCTCCCTCTATCCTGTCCTTTCAATCATATTGTCCTCTCTTCTCTCCCTCTATCCTGTCTTTTCAATCACACCTTCCTCTCTCCCCTCCGTCTATCCCGTCCTTTCAATCCCATCCTCCTCTCTTCTCTCCCTCTGTCCTTTCAATCACATCCTCCTCTCTTCTCTCCCTCTGTCCTTTCAATCACATCCTCCTCTCTTCTCTCCCTCTATCCCATCCTTTCAATCACATCCTCTTCTCTTCTCTCCCTCTATCCCGTCCTTTCAATCACATCCTCGTCTCTTCTCTCCCTCTATACCGTCCTTTCAATCACATCCTCCTCTCTTCTCTCCCTCTGTCCTTTCAATCACATCCTCCTCTCTTCTCTCCCTCTATCCCATCCTTTCAATCACATCCTCGTCTCTTCTCTCCCTCTATCCCATCCTTTCAATCACATCCTCGTCTCTTCTCTCCCTCTATCCCTTCCTTTCAATCACATCCCCGTCTCTTCTCTCCCTCTATCCCATCCTTTCAATCACATCCTCGTCTCTTCTCTCCCTCTATCCCATCCTTTCAATCACATCCTCGTCTCTTCTCTCCCTCTAACCCATCCTTTCAATCACATCCTCGTCTCTTCTCTCCCTCTATCCCGTCCTTTCAATCACACCCTCCTCTCTTCCCTCCCTCTGTCCTTTCAATCACATCCTCCTCTCTTCTCTCCCTCTGTCCTTTCAATCACATCCTCGTCTCTTCTCTCCCTCTATCCCGTCCTTTCAATCACATCCTCCTCTCTTCTCTCCCTCTGTCCTTTCAATCACATCCTCCTCTCTTCTCTCCCTCTATCCCATCCTTTCAATCACATCCTCGTCTCTTCTCTCCCTCTATCCCGTCCTTTCAATCACATCCTCGTCTCTTCTCTCCCTCTATCAAATCCTTTCAATCACATCCTCGTCTCTTCTCTCCCTCTATCCCGTCCTTTCAATCACACCCTCCTCTCTTCCCTCCCTCTGTCCTTTCAGTCACATCCTCCTCTCTTCTCTCCCTCTGTCCTTTCAATCACATCCTCGTCTCTTCTCTCCCTCTATCCCGTCCTTTCAATCACACCCTCCTCTCTTCTCTCCCTCTATCCCGTCCTTTCAATCACATCCTCCTCTCTTCTCTCCCTCTATCCCATCCTTTCAATCACATCCTCGTCTCTTCTCTCCCTCTATCCCGTCCTTTTAATCACACCCTCCTCTCTTCTCTCCCTCTATCCCATCCTTTCAATCACATCCTCCTCTCTTCTCTCCCTCTATCCCGTCCTTTCAATCACACCCTCCTCTCTTCCCTCCCTCTATCCCATCCTTTCAATCACATCCTCCTCTCTTCTCTTCCTCTATCCTGTCCTTTCAATCACATCCTCATCTCCCTCTATCCCGTCTTTTCAATCACACCATCCTCTCTTCTCTCCCTCTATCCCATCCTTTCAATCACATCCTCCTCTCTTTTCTCCCCCTGTCCTTTCAATCACATTCTTCTCTCTTCTCTCCCTCTATCCCATCCTTTCAATCACATCCTCCTCTCTTCCCTCCGTCTATCCTGTCCTTTCAATCACATCCTCCTCTCTTCTCTACCTCTATCCCGTCCTTTCAATCACACCCTCCTCTCTTCTCTCCCTCTGTCCTTTCAATCACACCCTCCTTTCTTCCCTCCGTCTATCCCGTCCTTTCAATCACATTCTCCTCTCTTCTCTCCCTCTATCCCGTCTTTTCAATCACACCATCCTCTCTTCTCTCACTCTATCCCATCCTCTCAATCACACCCTCCTCTCTTCCCTCCCTCTATCCCATCCTTTCAATCACATCCTCCTCTCTTTTCTCCCTCTATCCTGTCCTTTCAATCACATCCTCCTCTCTTCTCTCCCTCTGTCCTTTCAATCACACCCTCCTCTCTTCTCTCCCTCTATCCTGTCCTTTCAATCATATTGTCCTCTCTTCTCTCCCTCTATCCTGTCTTTTCAATCACACCTTCCTCTCTCCCCTCCGTCTATCCCGTCCTTTCAATCCCATCCTCCTCTCTTCTCTCCCTCTGTACTTTTAATCACATCCTCCTCTCTTCTCTCCCTCTGTCCTTTCAATCACATCCTCCTCTCTTCTCTCCCTCTATCCCATCCTTTCAATCACATCCTCCTCTCTTCTCTCCCTCTATCCCATCCTTTCAATCACATCCTCGTCTCTTCTCTCCCTCTATCCCGTCCTTTCAATCACATCCTCCTCTCTTCTCTCCCTCTGTCCTTTCAATTACATCCTCCTCTCTTCTCTCCCTCTATCCCATCCTTTCAATAGCATCCTCGTCTCTTCTCTCCCTCTATTCCATCCTTTCAATCACATCCTCGTCTCTTCTCTCCCTCTATCCCGTCCTTTCAATCACATCCTCCTCTCTTCTCTCCCTCTGTCCTTTCAATTACATCCTCCTCTCTTCTCTCCCTCTATCCCGTCCTTTCAATCACATCCTCCTCTCTTCTCTCCCTCTGTCCTTTCAATTACATCCTCCTCTCTTCTCTCCCTCTATCCCATCCTTTCAATAGCATCCTCGTCTCTTCTCTCCCTCTATCCCATCCTTTCAATCACATCCTCGTCTCTTCTCTCCCTCTATCCCATCCTTTCAATCACATCCTCGTCTCTTCTCTCCCTCTAACCCATCCTTTCAATCACATCCTCGTCTCTTCTCTCCCTCTATCCCGTCCTTTCAATCACAACCTCCTCTCTTCCCTCCCTCTGTCCTTTCAATCACATCCTCCTCTCTTCTCTCCCTCTGTCCTTTCAATCACATCCTCCTCTCTTCTCTCCCTCTGTCCTTTCAATCACATCCTCGTCTCTTCTCTCCCTCTATCCTGTCTTTTCAATCACACCTTCCTCTCTCCCCTCCGTCTATCCCGTCCTTTCAATCCCATCCTCCTCTCTTCTCTCCCTCTGTACTTTTAATCACATCCTCCTCTCTTCTCTCCCTCTGTCCTTTCAATCACATCCTCCTCTCTTCTCTCCCTCTATCCCATCCTTTCAATCACATCCTCCTCTCTTCTCTCCCTCTATCCCATCCTTTCAATCACATCCTCGTCTCTTCTCTCCCTCTATCCCGTCCTTTCAATCACATCCTCCTCTCTTCTCTCCCTCTGTCCTTTCAATTACATCCTCCTCTCTTCTCTCCCTCTATCCCATCCTTTCAATAGCATCCTCGTCTCTTCTCTCCCTCTATTCCATCCTTTCAATCACATCCTCGTCTCTTCTCTCCCTCTATCCCTTCCTTTCAATCACATCCCCGTCTCTTCTCTCCCTCTATCCCATCCTTTCAATCACATCCTCGTCTCTTCTCTCCCTCTATCCCATCCTTTCAATCACATCCTCATCTCTTCTCTCCCTCTAACCCATCCTTTCAATCACATCCTCGTCTCTTCTCTCCCTCTATCCCGTCCTTTCAATCACAACCTCCTCTCTTCCCTCCCTCTGTCCTTTCAATCACATCCTCCTCTCTTCTCTCCCTCTGTCCTTTCAATCACATCCTCCTCTCTTCTCTCCCTCTGTCCTTTCAATCACATCCTCGTCTCTTCTCTCCCTCTATCCCGTCCTTTCAATCACACCCTCCTCTCTTCTCTCCCTCTATCCCGTCCTTTCAATAACACCCTCCTCTCTTCTCTCCCTCTATCCCATCCTTTCAATCACATCCTCGTCTCTTCTCTCCCTCTATCCCGTCCTTTCAATCACACCCTCCTCTCTTCTCTCCCTCTATCCCATCCTTTCAATCACATCCTCCTCTCTTCTCTCCCTCTATCCCGTCCTTTCAATCACACCCTCCTCTCTTCCCTCCCTCTATCCCATCCTTTCAATCACATCCTCCTCCCTTCTCTTCCTCTATCCTGTCCTTTCAATCACATCCTCATCTCCCTCCATCCCGTCTTTTCAATCACACCATCCTCTCTTCTCTCCCTCTATCCCATCCTTTCAATCACATCCTCCTCTCTTTTCTCCCCCTGTCCTTTCAATCACATTCTCCTCTCTTCTCTCCCTCTATCCCATCCTTTCAATCACATCCTCCTCTTTTCCCTCCGTCTATTCCGTCTTTTCAATCACACCATCCTCTCTTCTCTCCCTCTATCCCATCCTCTCAATCACACCCTCCTCTCTTCCCTCCCTCTATCCCATCCTTTCAATCACATCCTCCTCTCTTTTCTCCCTCTATCCTGTCCTTTCAATCACATCCTCCTCTCTTCTCTCCCTCTATCCCGTCCTTTCAATCACACCCTCCTCTCTTCTCTCCCTCTATCCTGTCCTTTCAAATCACATCCTCCTCTCTTCTCTCCCTCTATCCCGTCCTTTCAATCACACCCCCCTCTCTTCTCTACCTCTATCTTGTCCTTTCAATCACACCCTCCTCTCTTCTCTCCCTCTGTCCTTTCAATCACACCCTCCTCTCTTCCCTCCGTCTATCCCATCCTTTCAATCACATCCTCCTCTCTTCTCTCCCTCTGTCCTTTCAATCACACCCTCCTCTCTTCTCTCCCTCTGTCCTTTCAATCACACCCTCCTCTCTTCCCTCCGTCTATCCCGTCCTTTCAATCACACCCTCCTCTCTTCTCTCCCTCTATCCCGTCCTTTCAATCACACCCTCCTCTCTTCTCTCCCTCTGTCCTTTCAATCACACCCTCCACTCTTCCCTCCGTCTATCCCGTCCTTTCAATCACACCCTCCTCTCTTCTCTCCCTCTGTCCTTTCAATCACACCCTCCACTCTTCCCTCCGTCTATCCCGTCCTTTCAATCACATCCTCCTCTCTTCTCTCCCTCTGTCCTTTCAATCACATCCTCCTCTCTTCTCTCCCTCTGTCCTTTCAATCACATCCTCCTCTCTTCTCTCCCTCTATCCCATCCTTTCAATCACATCCTCGTCTCTTCTCTCCCTTTATCTCATCCTTTCAATCACATCCTCGTCTCTTCTCTCCCTCTATCCCGTCCTTTCAATGACATCCTCGTCTCTTCTCTCCCTCTATCCCGTCCTTTCAATCACATCCTCCTCTCTTCTCTCCCTCTTTCCTTTCAATCACATCCTCCTCTCTTCTCTCCCTCTGTCCTTTCAATCACATCCTCCTCTCTTCTCTCCCTCTATCCCATCCTTTCAATCACATCCTCGTCTCTTCTCTCCCTCTATCCCGTCCTTTCAATCACACCCTCCTCTCTTCCCTCCCTCTGTCCTTTCAATCACATCCTCCTCTCTTCTCTCCCTCTGTCCTTTCAATCACATCCTCCTCTCTTCTCTCCCTCTATCCCATCCTTTCAATCACATCCTCGTCTCTTCTCTCACTCTATCCCGTCCTTTCAATCACACCCTCCTCTCTTCTCTCCCTCTATCCCGTCCTTTCAATCACACCCTCCTCTCTTCTCTCCCTCTATCCCATCCTCGTCTCTTCTCTACCTCTATCTTGTCCTTTCAATCACACCCTCCTCTCTTCTCTCCCTCTGTCCTTTCAATCACACCCTCCTCTCTTCCCTCCGTCTATTCCGTCCTTTCAATCACACCCTCCTCTCTTCCATCCCTCTGTCCTTTCAATCACATCCTCCTCTCTTCTCTCCCTCTCTCCTTTCAATCACATTCTCCTCTCTTCTCTCCCTCTATCCCGTCCTTTCAATCACACCCTCCTCTCTTCTCTCCCTCTATCCCATCCTTTCAATCACATCCTCCTCTCTTCTCTCCCTCTATCCCGTCCTTTCAATCACACCCTCCTCTCTTCCCTCCCTCTATCCCATCCTTTCAATCACATCCTCCTCTCTTCTCTTCCTCTATCCTGTCCTTTCAATCACATCCTCATCTCCCTCCATCCCGTCTTTTCAATCACACCATCCTCTCTTCTCTCCCTCTATCCCATCCTTTCAATCACATCCTCCTCTCTTTTCTCCCCCTGTCCTTTCAATCACATTCTCCTCTCTTCTCTCCCTCTATCCCATCCTTTCAATCACATCCTCCTCTCTTCCCTCCGTCTATCCTGTCCTTTCAATCACATTCTCCTCTCTTCTCTACCTCTATCCCGTCCTTTCAATCACACCCTCCTCTCTTCTCTCCCTCTGTCCTTTCAATCACATCCTCGTCTCTTCTCTCCCTCTATCCCATCCTTTCAATCACATCCTCCTCTCTTCTCTCCCTCTATCCCATCCTTTCAATCACATCCTCGTCTCTTCTCTCCCTCTTTCCCGTCCTTTCAATCACACCCTCCTCTCTTCTCTCCCTCTGTCCTTTCAATCACATCCTCGTCTCTTCTCTCCCTCTATCCCGTCCTTTCAATCACATCCTCCTCTCTTCTCTCCCTCTATCCCGTCCTTTCAATCATACCCTCCTCTCTTCCCTCCCTCTATCCCATCCTTTCAATCACATCCTCCTCTCTTCTCTTCCTCTATCCTGTCCTTTCAATCACATCCTCATCTCCCTCCATCCCGTCTTTTCAATCACACCATCCTCTCTTCTCTCCCTCTATCCCATCCTTTCAATCACATCCTCCTCTCTTTTCTCCCCCTGTCCTTTCAATCACATTCTCCTCTCTTCTCTCCCTCTATCCCATCCTTTCAATCACATCCTCCTCTCTTCCCTCCGTCTATCCTGTCCTTTCAATCACATTCTCTTCTCTTCTCTCCCTCTATCCCGTCTTTTCAATCACACCATCCTCTCTTCTCTCCCTCTATCCCATCCTCTCAATCACACCCTCCTCTCTTCCCTCC
This sequence comes from Oncorhynchus clarkii lewisi, assembly GCF_045791955.1. Taxonomy (NCBI): domain Eukaryota; kingdom Metazoa; phylum Chordata; class Actinopteri; order Salmoniformes; family Salmonidae; genus Oncorhynchus; species Oncorhynchus clarkii. Next base: position 33,151,807 of record NC_092175.1, on the reverse strand, counting down.
CTCTATCCCATCCTTTCAATCACATCCTCCTCTCTTTTCTCCCTCTATCCTGTCCTTTCAATCACATCCTCCTCTCTTCTCTCCCTCTATCCCGTCCTTTCAATCACACCCCCCTCTCTTCTCTACCTCTGTCCTTTCAATCACACCCTCCTCTCTTCTCTCCCTCTGTCCTTTCAATCACACCCTCCTCTCTTCCCTCCGTCTATCCCGTCCTTTCAATCACATCCTCCTCTCTTCTCTCCCTCTATCCTGTCCTTTCAATCACATCCTCCTCTCTTCTCTCCCTCTATCCCGTCCTTTCAATCACACCCCCCTCTCTTCTCTACCTCTGTCCTTTCAATCACACCCTCCTCTCTTCTCTCCCTCTGTCCTTTCAATCACACCCTCCTCTCTTCCCTCCGTCTATCCCGTCCTTTCAATCACACCCTCCTCTCTTCTCTCCCTCTATCCCGTTCTTTCAATCACACCCTCCTCTCTTCTCTCCCTCTGTCCTTTCAATCACACCCTCCACTCTTCCCTCCGTCTATCCCGTCCTTTCAATCACACCCTCCTCTCTTCTCTCCCTCTGTCCTTTCAATCACACCCTCCACTCTTCTCTCCGTCTTTCCCATCCTTTCAATCACATCCTCCTCTCTTCCCTCCGTCTATCCCGTCTTTTCAATCACACCATCCTCTCTTCTCTCCCTCTATCCCATCCTCTCAATCACACCCTCCTCTCTTCCCTCCCTCTATCCCATCCTTTCAATCACATCCTCCTCTCTTTTCTCCCTCTATCCTGTCCTTTCAATCACATCCTCCTCTCTTCTCTCCCTCTATCCCGTCCTTTCAATCACACCCTCCTCTCTTCTCTCCCTCTATCCTGTCCTTTCAAATCACATCCTCCTCTCTTCTCTCCCTCTATCCCGTCCTTTCAATCACACCCCCCTCTCTTCTCTACCTCTATCTTGTCGTTTCAATCACACCCTCCTCTCTTCTCTCCCTCTGTCCTTTCAATCACACCCTCCTCTCTTCCCTCCGTCTATCCCATCCTTTCAATCACACCCTCCTCTCTTCTCTCCCTCTGTCCTCTCAATCACACCCTCCTCTCTTCTCTCCCTCTGTCCTTTCAATCACACCCTCCTCTCTTCCCTCCGTCTATCCCGTCCTTTCAATCACACCCTCCTCTCTTCTCTCCCTCTATCCCGTCCTTTCAATCACACCCTCCTCTCTTCTCTCCCTCTGTCCTTTCAATCACACCCTCCACTCTTCCCTCCGTCTATCCCGTCCTTTCAATCACACCCTCCTCTCTTCTCTCCCTCTGTCCTTTCAATCACACCCTCCACTCTTCCCTCCGTCTATCCCGTCCTTTCAATCACATCCTCCTCTCTTCTCTCCCTCTGTCCTTTCAATCACATCCTCCTCTCTTCTCTCCCTCTGTCCTTTCAATCACATCCTCCTCTCTTCTCTCCCTCTATCCCATCCTTTCAATCACATCCTCGTCTCTTCTCTCCCTTTATCTCATCCTTTCAATCACATCCTCGTCTCTTCTCTCCCTCTATCCCGTCCTTTCAATGACATCCTCCTCTCTTCTCTCCCTCTGTCCTTTCAATCACATCCTCCTCTCTTCTCTCCCTCTGTCCTTTCAATCACATCCTCCTCTCTTCTCTCCCTCTATCCCATCCTTTCAATCACATCCTTGTCTCTTCTCTCCCTCTATCCCGTCCTTTCAATCACACCCTCCTCTCTTCCCTCCCTCTGTCCTTTCAATCACATCCTCCTCTCTTCTCTCCCTCTGTCCTTTCAATCACATCCTCCTCTCTTCTCTCCCTCTATCCCATCCTTTCAATCACATCCTCGTCTCTTCTCTCACTCTATCCCGTCCTTTCAATCACACCCTCCTCTCTTCTCTCCCTCTATCCCGTCCTTTCAATCACATCCTCGTCTCTTCTCTCCCTCTATCCCATCCTTTCAATCACATCCTCCTCTCTTCCCTCCGTCTATCCCGTCCTTTCAATCACATCCTCGTCTCTTCTCTCCCTCTTTCCCGTCCTTTCAATCACACCCTCCTCTCTTCCCTCCCTCTGTCCTTTCAATCACATCCTCCTCTCTTCTCTCCCTCTGTCCTTTCAATCACATCCTCGTCTCTTCTCTCCCTCTATCCCGTCCTTTCAATCACATCCTCCTCTCTTCTCTCCCTCTATCCCGTCCTTTCAATCATACCCTCCTCTCTTCCCTCCCTCTATCCCATCCTTTCAATCACATCCTCCTCTCTTCTCTTCCTCTATCCTGTCCTTTCAATCACATCCTCATCTCCCTCCATCCCGTCTTTTCAATCACACCATCCTCTCTTCTCTCCCTCTATCCCATCCTTTCAATCACATCCTCCTCTCTTTTCTCCCCCTGTCCTTTCAATCACATTGTCCTCTCTTCTCTCCCTCTATCCCATCCTTTCAATCACATCCTCCTCTCTTCCCTCCGTCTATCCTGTCCTTTCAATCACATTCTCCTCTCTTCTCTCCCTCTATCCCGTCTTTTCAATCACACCATCCTCTCTTCTCTCCCTCTATCCCATCCTCTCAATCACACCCTCCTCTCTTCCCTCCCTCTATCCCATCCTTTCAATCACATCCTCCTCTCTTTTCTCCCTCTATCCTGTCCTTTCAATCACATCCTCCTCTCTTCTCTCCCTCTATCCCGTCCTTTCAATCACACCCCCCTCTCTTCTCTACCTCTGTCCTTTCAATCACACCCTCCTCTCTTCTCTCCCTCTGTCCTTTCAATCACACCCTCCTCTCTTCCCTCCGTCTATCCCGTCCTTTCAATCACATCCTCCTCTCTTCTCTCCCTCTATCCTGTCCTTTCAATCACATCCTCCTCTCTTCTCTCCCTCTATCCCGTCCTTTCAATCACACCCCCCTCTCTTCTCTACCTCTGTCCTTTCAATCACACCCTCCTCTCTTCTCTCCCTCTGTCCTTTCAATCACACCCTCCTCTCTTCCCTCCGTCTATCCCGTCCTTTCAATCACACCCTCCTCTCTTCTCTCCCTCTATCCCGTTCTTTCAATCACACCCTCCTCTCTTCTCTCCCTCTGTCCTTTCAATCACACCCTCCACTCTTCCCTCCGTCTATCCCGTCCTTTCAATCACACCCTCCTCTCTTCTCTCCCTCTGTCCTTTCAATCACACCCTCCACTCTTCTCTCCGTCTTTCCCATCCTTTCAATCACATCCTCCTCTCTTCCCTCCGTCTATCCCGTCTTTTCAATCACACCATCCTCTCTTCTCTCCCTCTATCCCATCCTCTCAATCACACCCTCCTCTCTTCCCTCCCTCTATCCCATCCTTTCAATCACATCCTCCTCTCTTTTCTCCCTCTATCCTGTCCTTTCAATCACATCCTCCTCTCTTCTCTCCCTCTATCCCGTCCTTTCAATCACACCCTCCTCTCTTCTCTCCCTCTATCCTGTCCTTTCAAATCACATCCTCCTCTCTTCTCTCCCTCTATCCCGTCCTTTCAATCACACCCCCCTCTCTTCTCTACCTCTATCTTGTCCTTTCAATCACACCCTCCTCTCTTCTCTCCCTCTGTCCTTTCAATCACACCCTCCTCTCTTCCCTCCGTCTATCCCATCCTTTCAATCACACCCTCCTCTCTTCTCTCCCTCTGTCCTCTCAATCACACCCTCCTCTCTTCTCTCCCTCTGTCCTTTCAATCACACCCTCCTCTCTTCCCTCCGTCTATCCCGTCCTTTCAATCACACCCTCCTCTCTTCTGTCCCTCTATCCCGTCCTTTCAATCACACCCTCCTCTCTTCTCTCCCTCTGTCCTTTCAATCACACCCTCCACTCTTCCCTCCGTCTATCCCGTCCTTTCAATCACACCCTCCTCTCTTCTCTCCCTCTGTCCTTTCAATCACACCCTCCACTCTTCCCTCCGTCTATCCCGTCCTTTCAATCACATCCTCCTCTCTTCTCTCCCTCTGTCCTTTCAATCACATCCTCCTCTCTTCTCTCCCTCTGTCCTTTCAATCACATCCTCCTCTCTTCTCTCCCTCTATCCCATCCTTTCAATCACATCCTCGTCTCTTCTCTCCCTTTATCTCATCCTTTCAATCACATCCTCGTCTCTTCTCTCCCTCTATCCCGTCCTTTCAATGACATCCTCCTCTCTTCTCTCCCTCTGTCCTTTCAATCACATCCTCCTCTCTTCTCTCCCTCTGTCCTTTCAATCACATCCTCCTCTCTTCTCTCCCTCTATCCCATCCTTTCAATCACATCCTCGTCTCTTCTCTCCCTCTATCCCGTCCTTTCAATCACACCCTCCTCTCTTCCCTCCCTCTGTCCTTTCAATCACATCCTCCTCTCTTCTCTCCCTCTGTCCTTTCAATCACATCCTCCTCTCTTCTCTCCCTCTATCCCATCCTTTCAATCACATCCTCGTCTCTTCTCTCACTCTATCCCGTCCTTTCAATCACACCCTCCTCTCTTCTCTCCCTCTATCCCGTCCTTTCAATCACACCCTCCTCTCTTCTCTCCCTCTATCCCATCCTCGTCTCTTCTCTACCTCTATCTTGTCCTTTCAATCACACCCTCCTCTCTTCTCTCCCTCTGTCCTTTCAATCACACCCTCCTCTCTTCCCTCCGTCTATTCCGTCCTTTCAATCACACCCTCCTCTCTTCCATCCCTCTGTCCTTTCAATCACATCCTCCTCTCTTCTCTCCCTCTGTCTTTTCAATCACATTCTCCTCTCTTCTCTCCCTCTATCCCGTCCTTTCAATCACACCCTCCTCTCTTCTCTCCCTCTATCCCATCCTTTCAATCACATCCTTCTCTCTTCTCTCCCTCTATCCCGTCCTTTCAATCACACCCTCCTCTCTTCCCTCCCTCTATCCCATCCTTTCAATCACATCCTCCTCTCTTCTCTTCCTCTATCCTGTCCTTTCAATCACATCCTCATCTCCCTCCATCCCGTCTTTTCAATCACACCATCCTCTCTTCTCTCCCTCTATCCCATCCTTTCAATCACATCCTCCTCTCTTTTCTCCCCCTGTCCTTTCAATCACATTCTCCTCTCTTCTCTCCCTCTATCCCATCCTTTCAATCACATCCTCCTCTCTTCCCTCCGTCTATCCTGTCCTTTCAATCACATTCTCCTCTCTTCTCTACCTCTATCTCGTCCTTTCAATCACACCCTCCTCTCTTCTCTCCCTCTGTCCTTTCAATCACATCCTCGTCTCTTCTCTCCCTCTATCCCATCCTTTCAATCACATCCTCCTCTCTTCTCTCCCTCTATCCCATCCTTTCAATCACATCCTCGTCTCTTTTCTCCCTCTTTCCCGTCCTTTCAATCACACCCTCCTATCTTCCCTCCCTCTGTCCTTTCAATCACATCCTCCTCTCTTCTCTCCCTCTGTCCTATCAATCACATCCTCGTCTCTTCTCTCCCTCTATCCCGTCCTTTCAATCACATCCTCCTCTCTTCTCTCCCTCTATCCCGTCCTTTCAATCATACCCTCCTCTCTTCCCTCCCTCTATCCCATCCTTTCAATCACATCCTCCTCTCTTCTCTTCCTCTATCCTGTCCTTTCAATCACATCCTCATCTCCCTCCATCCCGTCTTTTCAATCACACCATCCTCTTTTCTCTCCCTCTATCCTATCCTTTCAATCACATCCTCCTCTCTTTTCTCCCCCTGTCCTTTCAATCACATTCTCCTCTCTTCTCTCCCTCTATCCCATCCTTTCAATCACATCCTCCTCTCTTCCCTCCGTCTATCCTGTCCTTTCAATCACATTCTCCTCTCTTCTCTCCCTCTATCCCGTCTTTTCAATCACACCATCCTCTCTTCTCTCCCTCTATCCCATCCTCTCAATCACACCCTCCTCTCTTCCCTCCCTCTATCCCATCCTTTCAATCACATCCTCCTCTCTTTTCTCCCTCTATCCTGTCCTTTCAATCACATCCTCCTCTTTTCTCTCCCTCTATCCCGTCCTTTCAATCACACCCTCCTCTCTTCTCTCCCTCTATCCTGTCCTTTCAATCACATCCTCCTCTCTTCTCTCCCTCTATCCCGTCCTTTCAATCACACCCCCCTCTCTTCTCTACCTCTGTCCTTTCAATCACACCCTCCTCTCTTCTCTCCCTCTGTCCTTTCAATCACACCCTCCTCTCTTCCCTCCGTCTATCCCGTCCTTTCAATCACATCCTCCTCTCTTCTCTCCCTCTATCCTGTCCTTTCAATCACATCCTCCTCTCTTCTCTCCCTCTATCCCGTCCTTTCAATCACACCCCCCTCTCTTCTCTACCTCTGTCCTTTCAATCACACCCTCCTCTCTTCTCTCCCTCTGTCCTTTCAATCACACCCTCCTCTTTTCTCTCCCTCTGTCCTTTCAATCACACCCTCCTCTCTTCCCTCCGTCTATCCCGTCCTTTCAATCACACCCTCCTCTCTTCTCTCCCTCTATCCCGTTCTTTCAATCACACCCTCCTCTCTTCTCTCCCTCTGTCCTTTCAATCACACCCTCCACTCTTCCCTCCGTCTATCCCGTCCTTTCAATCACACCCTCCTCTCTTCTCTCCCTCTGTCCTTTCAATCACACCCTCCACTCTTCCCTCCGTCTATCCCGTCCTTTCAATCACATCCTCCTCTCTTCTCTCCCTCTGTCCTTTCAATCACACCCTCCTCTCTTCTCTCCCTCTGTCCTTTCAATCACACCCTCCTCTCTTCTAACCCTCTGTCCTTTCAATCACACCCTCCTCTCTTCCCTCCGTCTATCCCGTCCTTTCAATCACACCCTCCTCTCTTCTCTCCCTCTATCCCGTTCTTTCGATCACACCCTCCTCTCTTCTCTCCCTCTGTCCTTTCAATCACACCCTCCACTCTTCCCTCCGTCTATCCCGTCCTTTCAATCACACCCTCCTCTCTTCTCTCCCTCTGTCCTTTCAATCACACCCTCCACTCTTCCCTCCGTCTATCCCGTCCTTTCAATCACATCCTCCTCTCTTCTCTCCCTCTGTCCTTTCAATCACATCCTCCTCTCTTCTCTCCCTCTGTCCTTTCAATCACATCCTCCTCTCTTCTCTCCCTCTATTCCATCCTTTCAATCACACCGTCCTCTCTTCCCTCCGTCTATCCCGTCCTTTCAATCACACCCTCCTCTCTTCTCTCCCTCTATCCCGTTCTTTCAATCACACCCTCCTCTCTTCTCTCCCTCTGTCCTTTCAATCACACCCTCCACTCTTCCCTCCGTCTATCCCGTCCTTTCAATCACACCCTCCTCTCTTCTCTCCCTCTGTCCTTTCAATCACACCCTCCACTCTTCCCTCCGTCTATCCCGTCCTTTCAATCACACCCTCGTCTCTTCTCTCCCTCTTTCCCGTCCTTTCAATCACACCCTCCTCTCTTCCCTCCCTCTGTCCTTTCAATCACATCCTCCTCTCTTCTCTCCCTCTGTCCTATCAATCACATCCTCGTCTCTTCCCTCCCTCTATCCCATCCTTTCAATCACATCCTCCTCTCTTCTCTTCCTCTATCCTGTCCTTTCAATCACATCCTCATCTCCCTCCATCCCATCTTTTCAATCACACCATCCTCTTTTCTCTCCCTCTATCCCATCCTTTCAATCACATCCTCCTCTCTTTTCTCCCCCTGTCCTTTCAATCACATTCTCCTCTCTTCTCTCCCTCTATCCCATCCTTTCAATCACATCCTCCTCTCTTCCCTCCGTCTATCCTGTCCTTTCAATCACATTCTCCTCTCTTCTCTCCCTCTATCCCGTCTTTTCAATCACACCATCCTCTCTTCTCTCCCTCTATCCCATCCTCTCAATCACACCCTCCTCTCTTCCCTCCCTCTATCCCATCCTTTCAATCACATCCTCCTCTCTTTTCTCCCTCTATCCTGTCCTTTCAATCACATCCTCCTCTTTTCTCTCCCTCTATCCCGTCCTTTCAATCACACCCTCCTCTCTTCTCTCCCTCTATCCTGTCCTTTCAATCACATCCTCCTCTTTTCTCTCCCTCTATCCCGTCCTTTCAATCACACCCTCCTCTCTTCTCTCCCTCTATCCTGTCCTTTCAATCACACCCCCCTCTCTTCTCTACCTCTGTCCTTTCAATCACACCCTCCTCTCTTCTCTCCCTCTGTCCTTTCAATCACACCCTCCTCTCTTCCCTCCGTCTATCCCGTCCTTTCAATCACATCCTCCTCTCTTCTCTCCCTCTATCCTGTCCTTTCAATCACATCCTCCTCTCTTCTCTCCCTCTATCCCGTCCTTTCAATCACACCCCCCTCTCTTCTCTACCTCTGTCCTTTCAATCACACCCTCCTCTCTTCTCTCCCTCTGTCCTTTCAATCACACCCTCCTCTCTTCCCTCCGTCTATCCCGTCCTTTCAATCACATCCTCCTCTCTTCCCTCCGTCTATCCCGTCCTTTCAATCACACCCTCCTCTCTTCTCTCCCTCTATCCCGTTCTTTCAATCACACCCTCCTCTCTTCTCTCCCTCTGTCCTTTCAATCACACCCTCCACTCTTCCCTCCGTCTATCCCGTCCTTTCAATCACACCCTCCTCTCTTCTCTCCCTCTGTCCTTTCAATCACACCCTCCACTCTTCCCTCCGTCTATCCCGTCCTTTCAATCACATCCTCCTCTCTTCTCTCCCTCTGTCCTTTCAATCACACCCTCCTCTCTTCTCTCCCTCTGTCCTTTCAATCACACCCTCCTCTCTTCTAACCCTCTGTCCTTTCAATCACACCCTCCTCTCTTCCCTCCGTCTATCCCATCCTTTCAATCACACCCTCCTCTCTTCTCTCCCTCTATCCCGTTCTTTCGATCACACCCTCCTCTCTTCTCTCCCTCTGTCCTTTCAATCACACCCTCCACTCTTCCCTCCGTCTATCCCGTCCTTTCAATCACACCCTCCTCTCTTCTCTCCCTCTGTCCTTTCAATCACACCCTCCACTCTTCCCTCCGTCTATCCCGTCCTTTCAATCACATCCTCCTCTCTTCTCTCCCTCTGTCCTTTCAATCACATCCTCCTCTCTTCTCTCCCTCTGTCCTTTCAATCACATCCTCCTCTCTTCTCTCCCTCTATTCCATCCTTTCAATCACACCCTCCTCTCTTCCCTCCGTCTATCCCGTCCTTTCAATCACACCCTCCTCTCTTCTCTCCCTCTATCCCGTTCTTTCAATCACACCCTCCTCTCTTCTCTCCCTCTGTCCTTTCAATCACACCCTCCACTCTTCCCTCCGTCTATCCCGTCCTTTCAATCACACCCTCCTCTCTTCTCTCCCTCTGTCCTTTCAATCACACCCTCCACTCTTCCCTCCGTCTATCCCGTCCTTTCAATCACATCCTCCTCTCTTCTCTCCCTCTGTCCTTTCAATCACACCCTCCTCTCTTCTCTCCCTCTGTCCTTTCAATCACACCCTCCTCTCTTCTCTCCCTCTGTCCTTTCAATCACACCCTCCTCTCTTCCCTCCGTCTATCCCGTCCTTTCAATCACACCCTCCTCTCTTCTCTCCCTCTATCCCGTTCTTTCAATCACACCCTCCTCTCTTCTCTCCCTCTGTCCTTTCAATCACACCCTCCACTCTTCCCTCCGTCTATCCCGTCCTTTCAATCACATCCTCCTCTCTTCTCTCCCTCTGTCCTTTCAATCACATCCTCCTCTCTTCTCTCCCTCTGTCCTTTCAATCACATCCTCCTCTCTTCTCTCCCTCTATCCCATCCTTTCAATCACATCCTCGTCTCTTCTCTCCCTCTATCCCATCCTTTCAATCACATCCTCGTCTCTTCTCTCCCTCTATCCCGTCCTTTCAATGACATCCTCGTCTCTTCTCTCCCCCTATCCCGTCCTTTCAATCACATCCTCCTCTCTTCTCTCCCTCTGTCCTTTCAATCACCTCCTCTCTTCTCTCCCTCTATCCCATCCAAAATTCCTCATCTCTTCTCTCCCTCTATCCCGTCCTTTCAATCACACCCTCCTCTCTTCCCTCCCTCTGTCCTTTCAATCACATCCTCCTCTCTTCTCTCCCTCTGTCCTTTCAATCACATCCTCGTCTCTTCTCTCCCTCTATCCCGTCCTTTCAATCACACCCTCCTCTCTTCTCTCCCTCTATCCCGTCCTTTCAATCACACCCTCCTCTCTTCTCTCCCTCTATCCCATCCTTTCAATCACATCCTCGTCTCTTCTCTCCCTCTATCCCGTCCTTTCAATCACACCCTCCTCTCTTCTCTCCCTCTATCCCGTCCTTTCAATCACACCCTCCTCTCTTCTCTCCCTCTATCCCATCCTTTCAATCACATCCTCGTCTCTTCTCTCCCTCTATCCCGTCCTTTCAATCACACCCTCCTCTCTTCTCTCCCTCTATCCCTTCCTTTCAATCACACCCTCCTCTCTTCTCTCCCTCTATCCAATCCTTTCAATCACATCCTCGTCTCTTCTCTCCCTCTATCCCGTCCTTTCAATCACACCCTCCTCTCTTCTCTCCCTTTATCCCGTCCTTTCCATTCTCTCCACTTTTTTGGTCCAATTCCTGTTAATCTCTCTCTCTCTCGCTGTCTCGCTCTCTCGCTGTCTCGCTCTCTCGCTCTGTCACGCTCTGTCTGTGTGTGTGTTCTTGTCTGTCTGTGTGTCTGTGTGTCTGTGTGTCTCTGTGAGCCATTAATGTGTGTATGTGTTAATCTCTCTCTCTCTCGCTGTCTCGCTCTCTCGCTGTCTCGCTCTCTCGCTCTGTCTCGCTCTGTCACGCTCTGTCTGTGTGTGTGTTCTTGTCTGTCTGTGTGTCTGTGTGTCTGTGTGTCTGTGTGAGTCATTAATGTGTGTATGTGCCAATTTATATGTATAAATGAGCTGTTTTAATTAAATATGTAGGAGGTAGAGTATTATTTTAAATTGAGAAGTGTGGTTGTCACATGTTTTGTGCATAAGTGTGTGTGAAGGAGGGGTTGTTGTTGTGGATGTGGGGGGGTTAACTCCGTTTTCACGCTATCTTAAAAAGAGGGAGAAGATTTTCTGCATTGTCATGGCAACCCTGTGCACATAGCAAGTGCGAGCCAGGGTGGACACTGTCTCACCTGCCCCTGATCCTCCACTCTGTAGAGCACAGTATTGACCATGATCCTCCACTCTGTAGAGCACAGTATAGACCATGATCCTCCACTCTGTAGAGCACAGTATTGACCATGATCCTCCACTCTGTAGAGCACAGTATAGACCATGATCCTCCACTCTGTAGAGCACAGTATTGACCCTGATCCTCCACTCTGTAGAGCACAGTATTGACCATGATCCTCCGCTCTGTAGAGCACAGTATTGACCATGATCCTCCACTCTGTAGAGCACAGTATTGACCCTGATCCTCCACTCTGAAGAGCACAGGATTGACCATGATCCTCCACTCTGAAGAGCACAGTATTGACCATGATCCTCCACTCTGTAGAGCACAGTATTGACCATGATCCTCCACTCTGTAGAGCACAGTATTGACCATGATCCTCCACTCTGTAGAGCACAGTATAGACCATGATCCTCCACTCTGTAGAGCACAGTATTGACCCTGATCCTCCACTCTGTAGAGCACAGTATTGACCCTGATCCTCCGCTCTGTAGAGCACAGTATTGACCATGATCCTCCACTCTGTAGAGCACAGTATTGACCATGATCCTCCACTCTGTAGAGCACAGTATAGACCATGATCCTCCACTCTGTAGAGCACAGTATTGACCATGATCCTCCACTCTGTAGAGCACAGTATAGACCATGATCCTCCACTCTGTAGAGCACAGTATTGACCCTGATCCTCCACTCTGTAGAGCACAGTATTGACCATGATCCTCCGCTCTGTAGAGCACAGTATTGACCATGATCCTCCACTCTGTAGAGCACAGTATTGACCCTGATCCTCCACTCTGAAGAGCACAGGATTGACCATGATCCTCCACTCTGAAGAGCACAGTATTGACCATGATCCTCCACTCTGTAGAGCACAGTATTGACCATGATCCTCCACTCTGTAGAGCACAGTATTGACCATGATCCTCCACTCTGTAGAGCACAGTATAGACCATGATCCTCCACTCTGTAGAGCACAGTATTGACCCTGATCCTCCACTCTGTAGAGCACAGTATTGACCCTGATCCTCCGCTCTGTAGAGCACAGTATTGACCATGATCCTCCACTCTGTAGAGCACAGTATTGACCATGATCCTCCACTCTGTAGAGCACAGTATTGACCCTGATCCTCCACTCTGAAGAGCACAGGATTGACCATGATCCTCCACTCTGAAGAGCACAGTATTGACCCTGATCCTCCACTCTGTAGAGCACAGTATTGACCATGATCCTCCACTCTGTAGAGCACAGTATTGACCCTGATCCTCCACTCTGTAGAGCACAGTATTGACCATGATCCTCCACTCTGAGCACAGCATTGACCACTCAGATGTGGCTCCTTCCAGGAACCCACGGCTGATCCTTCAAACATAAGTTCACAAATGTTTATATACTGAACAAAAATATAAACGCAACATGCAACAATTTCTAAGATTTAACTGAGTTACAGTTCATATAAAGAAATCAGTCAATAATATAAAAACAAATCATTAGGCCCTAATCATGGATTTCACATGCCTGGGAATACAGATCTGTTGGTCACAGATATATAAAACAAAGAGAAGAAGCTAGTTGCATGGAACAGGAAACCAGTCAGTATCTGGTGTGACCACCATATCACTCATGCAGCGCGACACATCTCCTTCTCATAAAGTTGATCAGGCTGTTGAGTCTGGCCTGTGGAAGGCTGTCCCACTCCTCTTCAATGGCTGTGAGAAGTTGCTGGATATTGGCGGAAACTGGAGCACGAGATCATGCACGTCGATCCATAGCATCCCAAACATGCTCAATGGGTGACATGTCTGGTGAGTATGCAGGACTTGGAGGAACTGGGACATTTTCAGCTTCCAGGAATTGTCTACAGGTCCTTGCGACATCGGTACGTGTATTATCATGCTGAAACATGAGGTGATGGTTGCGGATGAATGGCACGACAATGGGCCTCAGGATCTTGTCACGGTATGTCTGTGCATTCAAATTGCCGTCGAAAAATGCAATTGTGTTCGTTGTCCATATTTTGTGCCTGCCCATACCATAACCCCACCGCCACCATGGGGCACTCTGTTCACAACATTGACACCAACAAACCACTCGCCCACAAGACGCCATACACATGGTCTGCGGTTGTGAGGCTGGTTGGATGTCCTGACAAATTCTCAAAAACGATGTTGGAGGTGGCTTATGGTAGAGAAATAACATTTATATTCTATGGCACCAGCTCTGGTGGACATTCCTGCAGTCAGTATGCCAACTGCACTCTCTCTCAAAACTTGAGACATCTGTGGCATTGTGTTGTGTGACAAAACGGAACATTTTTGAATGGCCTTTTATTGTCCACAGCACAAGGTGCACTTGTGTAATGATCATGCTGTTTTAATGATTATCCTGGCAAAGGAGAAATGCTCGCTAGCAGGGATGTAAACAAATTTGTGCACATTTTTGAGAATGTTTTGGGGCATACGTACAATTTCTGGGATCTGTTATCACAGTGAAACATGGGACCAACACTTAACATGTTGCGTATATACGTGTTTTTGTTCTGTGTAGAATAGTCTGAATAAGCACATAAGAAATTCATCTAAATTAAACATGCCTATGTGGTCTTCAGCGTGCTTACATTTTTCTAAGTAAGAATACTGATTCAAAAAATGTCAAACACCTAGCAGGTTCTTGTCCGAAAATGTCAAGTGTGTTTTGAATCTGGCAGCTCAACTGACATGTTCCTGCTTTTCCAACAGGAGAACAGTGAGGAAGTGAAGACATTGCCCCCTCTACAGGTATGTTTGTGTACTGCACGTTACTGTCTGTGTCTTGGCTCTCTCTGTAATGCCTGTGTTTGTGTGTTCAACCCACAGGGGGCAGTGAGAGAGCAGCAGCCACCTGCAGCAGTGGAAAAAGTAAGTGTTAGAACAGATTTCTGAGTTTGGGTTCTGTAAAGGGTTTGTCTTATACTATATTACATTATGAGGGCATTTGTTTTTATGATTCACTTTCTTTTAAAAGTTAGTAAAAGTTAGTAAAAGTTATACTAGTGTGGTACCTCTTATGACATACACGCTACATTAATTTAACACAGAGTTAAAGGGCCTATCCGGAGTTCAATAACAAGGTGGTCATTCCAGGACTTGTTTTAGTAAACAGCTGAGTGATGGGGCTTGAGACATATAACCACAAATTCATAGACAGAGCTATGGATAGAAGGACTGACCATCCATGATATCAAAATTATAGTTTTAGTCATGTTTTGAGTCTATAAAGTGTTTGTTTACAATAGATTTACTTTGTTTACAAACATTGGAGTAAAATAGACCCTTTCCGACAGTTTGTTTTTACAGGGTCAGCCATACAGTGGGGCAAAAAAGTATTTAGTCAGCCACCAATTGTGCAAGTTCTCCCACTTAAAAAGATGAGAGAGGCCTGTTATTTTCAAATCATCACTGCTCTAGAGGAGATCTGCATGGAGGAATGGGCCAAAATACCAGCAATAGTGTGTGAAAACCTTGTGAAGACTTACAGAAAACATTTGACCTCTGTCATTGCCAACAAAGGGTATATAACAAAGTATTAAGATAAACTTTTGTTATTGACCAAATACTTATTTTCCACCATAATTTGCAAATAAATTCATTAAAAATTATACAATGTGATTTTCTGGATTTTTTTTCTCATTTTGTCTGTCATAGTTGAAGTGTACCTATGATGAAAATAACAGGCCTCTCTCATCTTTTTAAGTGGGAGAACAAAATTGGTGGCTGACTAAATACTTTTTTGCCCCACTGTATATGTCATATTCTTCAAGAATATCATTAATTTAGAATTCATTTAGAAGTCCAAAAATGTACGTTGCAACTGCAGATTGCCCCTTTAAGGTATAACGCTATGCACAGTTTCTGAGTAAGGTTGAGTTAGTGCCTGGAAAGGTATTTTATTGTCACTTCCTGAACAGTGATAATCATATCATCTGTGGCACACGATCAATTGTCATGTAAACAGGAAAGCACAATGTTAAACTCCTAGTATTTCTGGCCAGATATGGGGTTGAGAAAGTAACACATTACGGGCTACAGGTAGCCTAGTGGTTAGAGCATTGGGCCAGTAACCAAAAGGTTGCTGGTTCAATTCCCCAAGCCGACAAGGTGAAACATCTGTTGAAGTGCCCTTGAGCAAGGCACTTTAATGTAATTTGCTCCAGGGGGGAGGTACTGCTATGGCCGACCCTGTAAAACTGCACATGAACAGTATGTGTATGTGATGACAAATAAAAAGTAGTGGCAGGTTACAGCTTGAAAAGCTATCACGCATTGCTTCTGGACAGTGGCACCCGCCCTCTCTCTGCCTTTTGTACTGCCTCTCTCTAACCTCTCTCTGCCTTTTCTACTGCCTCTCTAACCTCTCTCTGCCTTTTCTACTGCCTCTCTCTAACCTCTCTCTGCCTTTTGTACTGCCTCTCTCTAACCTCTCTCTG
The DNA here is from genome assembly GCF_045791955.1 of Oncorhynchus clarkii lewisi. Lineage (NCBI taxonomy): Eukaryota > Metazoa > Chordata > Actinopteri > Salmoniformes > Salmonidae > Oncorhynchus > Oncorhynchus clarkii. The sequence continues at coordinate 33,136,244 of NC_092175.1, read as the reverse complement.
CCTTTTGTACTGCCTCTCTCTAACCTTTCTCTGCCTTTTGTACTGCCTCTCTCTAACCTCTCTCTGCCTTTTGTACTGCCTCTCTCTAACCTCTATCTGCCTTTTGTACTGCCTCTCTCTAACATCTCTCTCCCTTTTGTACTGCCTCTCTAACCTCTCTCTCCTGTCTCTCTAACCTCTCTCTCCTGTCTCTCTAACCTCTCTCTCCTGTCTCTCTAACCTGTATCTCTAACCTCTCTCTCCTCTCTCTCTAACCTGTATCTCTAACCTCTCTCTCCTGTCTCTCTAACCTCTCTCTCCTGTTTCTCTAACCTGTATCTCTAACCTCTCTCTCCTCTCTCTCTAACCTGTATCTCTAACCTCTCTCTCCTGTCTCTCTAACCTCTCTCTCCTGTCTCTCTAACCTCTCTCTCCTGTCTCTCTAACCTCTCTCTACTGTCTCTCTAACCTCTCTAACCTCTCTCTCCTGTCTCTAACCTCTCTAACCTCTCTCTCCTGTCTCTCTAACCTCTCTCTCCTGTCTCTCTAACCTCTCTCTCCTGTCTCTCTAACCTCTCTCTCCTGTCTCTCTAACCTCTCTCTCCTGTCTCTCTAACCTCTCTCTCATTTCTCTCTAACCTCTCTCTCCTGTCTCTCTAACCTCTCTAACCCCTCTCTCCTGTCTCTCTAACCTCTCTCTCCTGTCTCTCTAACCTCTCTCTCCTGTCTCTCTAACCTCTCTAACACCTCTCTCCTGTCTCTCTAACCTCTCTCCTGTCTCTCTAACCTCTCTCTCATTTCTCTCTAACCTCTCTCTCCTTGCTCTCTAACCTCTCTCTCCTTGCTCTCTAACCTCTCTCTCCTTGCTCTCTAACCTCTCTCTCCTTTCTCTCTAACCTCTCTCTCCTGTCTCTCTAACCTCTCTAACCCCTCTCTCCTGTCTCTCTAACCTCTCTCTCCTGTCTCTCTAACCTCTCTAACCCCTCTCTCCTGTCTCTCTAACCTCTCTCTCCTGTCTCTCTAACCTCTCTCTCATTTCTCTCTAACCTCTCTCTCCTTGCTCTATAACCTCTCTCTCTCCTTGCTCTCTAACCTCTCTCACCTTTCTCTCTAACCTCTCTCTCCTGTCTCTCTAACCTCTCTAACCCCTCTCTCCTGTCTCTATAACCTCTCTCTCCTGTCTCTCTAACCTCTCTCTCCTGTCTCTCTAACCTCTCTCTCCTGTCTCTCTGTTCAAGCCGTGCCTGGCCTTGCCGTCTCATCCCTATTTCTTTGTCTGTTTGGGGGAGCAGCTGAACTGTAGCGGCCCTCCAGTATGTCCGTCATCACTCTCTACCACAGGTTGCAATGGGACTGGGGTGGGACTGGGGAAAGGGGTTATTTTTATTGTGTGTGTGTGTGTGTGTGTGTGTGTGTGTGTGTGTGTGTGTAAGAGGAACTTACACACACTCCCCTGGAGCAGATGGTTATTAAACTTGATCAGGGAACTGAAACACCAGAGACGAGGAGTGCGTCAGTCACAGATGGATGGGATTGTGGGATTGTCTCCTGAGGTTTGGGCAGGGGAGCTCTCCTTTCCTCTCTTCTCCTAATGCAGCCAAGCTGAACCGCAGGACAAAACTCTCCCTCTATCACTTCATCCTTACCCAAGACTCATCGCAAACATGCCACTGCACGTCTCTGCCCAACCCATGTCAATGTCCCAATGCACAACCCCACACTTTTATTTCATCTGGTTGGACCAAGAGACAGAGATTCTATGTTTTAACAGATGATTTGTTTTGTAGAATTCAGGATTCAGAATTCTTAACCGTACAAATAGCTCAGTGACTCAGACGTCTGGCAGTGGTTATTTGTGATTGATATTTGTTTGTGAGATCAGGAGAGGGGACTGATTAGGTACTGCTGATGTAGTTGTATTTGGTGCTGCTGCTACAGTGGGGGGGGGGGGGGGTGGAGTGTGTTGATGTCACTGCATATGTCCTGGAAGCATCCCATCAAACCTTCCAGTAACATAAAGACATTTGTTTCAGGTAGAAGAAGTGTTATATATAAAATGATGCATATGAATCTGACTGTTCTTTCCTGTTCCCCCAGCAGGCTGAGTTGGAGCAGGATGTAGAAGTAGGTGGTCCACAGGAAACTCCAGTCCTCCTGTCCTACAGACCTCACCCCAGAGCTGGCCCTTCCAACCTGAGGCTGGGTACCACACTGTCCTCTATCCCCAAGACCATCACACCGTCCTCTGTACCAAGCTCCACTCCATCCCCTGTCCCCACTGACACACCGTCTCATGTCCCCAAGACCATAACCCCTGTCCCTACCATCACACCGTTTTCTGTCCCCAAAACCATCACACCGCCTGCTTTCCCTAGCATCATAACACCATCCCCTGTAACCAACAGTGTCATACCATCTCCTGTCCCCAGCAGCAGTGTCACACCGTCTCCTGTCCCCAGCAGCAGTGTCATACCATCTCCTGTCCCCAGCAGCAGTGTCACACCATCTCCTGTCCCCAGCAGCAGTGTCATACCGTCTCCTATCCCCAGCAGTAATGCCATCAGAGCTGCTCTAGAAAAGAGCACTGCCAAATCACACGCTTCAGAGAAGACCGTCATACTGTCCCCTGTCCCTAGTCCCATCACACTGTCCCCTGTCCCTAGTCCCATCACACTGTCCCCTGTCCCTAGCCCCATCACACTGTCCCCTGTCCCTAGCCCCATCACACTGTCCTCTGTCCCAAGCAGTGTCAAAACATCTCCTGTCCCCAGTGTCTCACCCTCCCCTGTCCCCAGTACCACTTGGTCCCCTGTCCCCAGTACCACTTGGTCCCCTGTCCCCAGTACCACTTGGTCCCCTGTCCCCAGTACCACTCGGTCCCCTGTCCCCAGTACCACTCGGTCCCCTGTCCCCAGTACCACTCGGTCCCCTGTCCCCAGTACCACTCGGTCCCCTGTCCCCAGTACCACTCGGTCCCCTGTCCCTAGCATCTATACACCATCCCCTTTCCACAGGACCGTCACTCCATCCCCTGTGGCTAGCAGCACGGCCATAAGAGAAGCTCTAAAGAAGAGCACCACCAAAACACATGCTCCAGAGAAGAACACTGTCGCACCGCTGTCCGCTTCAACCAGACTCCACCCCCAGGAGACGCCCAGCAGCAGAGGTAAGATAGTAGAGCAGCATGAGTGATTGAGTCCCCTCACATTACAACACTGAGCTGAATATATTGAGATTGTTGTGAATGATTATGGTGGGAGAAACAGATTCTGGCCTCAGAATCCGGAAGCATGTAGACACTAGGGCACCGGCACAGTTTTACTTCACACTTTCACACAATGTTAATGAAGTCATGACAGGCAGTTCTCTTCCCTGCCACCTGGGGGTTATGTGAGAATGGTTATCTGTCTTTGAAGCACTTTCACCTGGTGTGTTGTATAATGGACAGTTCATGGTTCGGCTGCAGACCCTTTCAGTGTAGGTTCTTACTGTGGTTAGTGAGGTGGGTTTATTTCCCAGCCCAGTGTCCTAGCCAACCATTGCCTCAGCCCACTGAAGTCTTTATGAACTGGCAGACTAAAAGCAGGCCAGCCTTAGGGGGAGGAAACCAGTGTGATTGTGTCATGGTCACATATCCCCTCCTCTTTCTCCCTCTCCAACATCTCACTCTGTCTCTCCCTCCCTCTCCAACATATCTCCCTCCCTCCCTCCCTCGTCTAGTTTTCCACAGTCCCTATAACATGACTTGTATCAGTGTATGATTGTGATAAGATATCTAATGTCTCTGCCCCTCACATATAGTTTTCATGGCTTTGCCCTTGTAGCTTAACTATGTTTCTTGTTGCAAGAAATGAGTTCATCTGATCAGAAAAAGGCTCGTAGTTTTGATAAGCTACCCGCATCCCTGGCCCAGTTCACAAACCAGACCGACAGACAGGGGAGCTAGACCAGCACCACCCAGTGGAAGACTGATCACACTGCAGCCAGTCCTCCACCGGACATAGCAGGGGGAAAAAGTCAGCATCTATAGTCTCCCCGGGCTGGATATATACTAACCTTACAACGAGGTGAATGATTGTGTTTATTTGTCTTGGCTGAGGTACCTGTAATTCAGGTAATTCAGTACTTACCAGCATTTGTAACTTGAGTATAGCTTGTGCCATGAAGTGCTTTGAAAGGCTGGTCATGGCTCAAATCAACACCATTATCCCAGAAACCTTAGACCCACTCCAATCTGCATACCGCCCCAACAGATCCACAAATTATGCAATCTCTATTGCACTCCACACTGCCCTTTCACACCTGGACAAAAGGAACACTTATGTGAGAATGCTATTAATTGACTACAGCTCAGCGTTCAATACCATAGTGCCCTCAAAGCTCATCAATAAACTAAGGACCTTGGGACTAAACACCTCCCTCTGCTACTGGATCCTGAACTTCCTGACAACATATACGCCACGCTGATCCTCAACACAGGGGCCCCTCAGGGGTGCGTGCTCAGCCCCCTCCAGCACTCTCTGTTCACTCATGACTGCACGGCCAGGCACGACTCCAACAACATCATTAAATTTGCCGATGACACAACAGTGGTTGGCCTGATCACCGACAACAACGAGACAGCCTATAGGGAGGAGGTCAAAGACCTGGCCGTGTGGTGCCAGGACAACAACCTCTCCCTCAACGTGATCAAGACAAAGGAGATGATTGTGGACTACAGGAAAAAGAGGACTGAGCATGAACCCATTCTCATCGATGGAGCTGCAGTGGAGCAGGTTGAGAGCTTCAAGTTCCTTGGTGTCCACATCACCAACAAACTAACATGGTCCAAGCACACCAAGACAGTTGTGAAGCGTGCATGACAAAACCTATTCGCCGTCAGGACAATAAAAATATTTGGCATGGGTCCTCAGAAGGTTCTACAGCTGCACCATCGAGAGCATCCTGGTTGCATCACTGCCTGGTATGGCAACTGCTCGGCCTCCGACCACAGGCACTACAGAGGGTAGTGCGAATGGCCCAGTACATCACTGGGGCCATTCGAGCTTCCTGCCATCCAGGACCTCTATACCAGGCGGTGTCAGAGGAAGGACCTAAAAATTGTCATACTCCTGCCACCCTAGTCTTAGACTATTCTCTCTGCTACCGCACAGCAAGCGGTACTGGAGTGCCAAGTCCAGGTCCAAGAGGCTTCTAAACAGCTTCTAACCCCAAGCCATAAGACTCCTGAACATCTAGTAAAATGGCTACACAGACTATTAGCATTGCTAATGTCATCTATGCATACTCACTTTAATAACTCTACCTACCTTTACAGCTGAAGTCAGAAGTTTACATACACCTTAGCCAAATACATTTAAACAAAGTTTTTCACAATTCCTGACATTTCATCCTAGTAAAAATACCCTGTCTTAGGTCAGTTAGGATCACCACTTTATTTTAAGAATGTGAAATGTCAGAATAATAGTAGAGAGAATTATTTATTTCAGCTTGTATTTCTTCCATCACATTCCCAGTGAGTTAGAAGTTTACATACACTCAATTAGTATTTGGGTGCATTGCCTTTAAATTGTTTAACTTGGGTCAAACATTTCGGGTAGCCTTCCACAAGCTACCCACAATAAGTTTGGTGAATTTTGGCCCACTCCTCCTGACAGTGCTGGTGTAACTGAGTCAGGCTTGTAGGCCTCCTTGCTCGCACACACCTTCTCAGTTCTGACCACACATTTTCTATAGGATTGAGGTCAGGGCTTTATCATGGCCACTCCAATACCTTGACTTTGTTGACCTTAAGCCATTTTGCAACAACTTTGGAAGTATGCTTGGGGCCATTGTCCATTTGGAAGACCCATTTGCGACCAAGTTTAACTTCCTGACTGATGTCTTGAGATGTTGCTTCAATATATCCACATAATTTTCCTGCCTCATGATGCCGTTTATTTTCTGAAGTGCACCAGTCACTCCTGCAGCAAAACACCCCCACAACATGATGCTGCCACCCCCGTGCTTCATGGTTGGGATGGTGTTCTTTGGCTTGCAAGCCTCACCCTTTTTCCTCCAAACATAACGATGGTCATTATAGCCAAAAAGTTATATTTTTGTTTCATCAGACCAGAGGTAATTTCTCCAAAAGTACGATTTTTGTCCCCATGTGCAGTTGCAAACCGTAGTCTGGCTTTTTTATGGCGGTTTTGGAGCAGTGGCTTCTTCCTTGCCTTTCAGGTTCTGTTGATATAGGACTCGTTTTAGTGTGGATATAGATAATTTTGTACCTGTTTCCTCCAGCATCTTCACAAGGTCCTTTGCTGTTGTTCTGGGATTGATTTTCAGTTTTCGCACCAAAGTATGTCCATCTCTAGAAGACAGAACGCGTCTCCTTCCTGAGTGGTTTGACGGCTGTTTGTCCCATGGTGTTTATACTTGCGTACTATTTTTTGTACAGATGAACATGGTACCTTCAAGCATTTGGAAATTGCTCCCAAGGATGAATCAGAATCTACCCCAAAAAAATCTGAGGTCTAGGCTGATTTCTTTTGATTTTCACATGATGTCAAGCAAAGAGGCACTGAGTTTGAAGGTAGGCCTTGAAATACATCCACAGGTACACCTCCAATTGACTCAAATGATATCAATTATCCTATCAGAAGCTTCTAAAGCCATGACATAATTTTCTGGAATTTTCCAAGCTGTTTAAAGGCACAGTCAACTTAGTGTATGTAAACTTCTGACCCACTGGAATTGTGATGAAGTGAAATAATCTGTCTGTAAACAATTGTTGGAAACATTACTTGTGTCATGCACACAGTAGATGTCCTAACCGACTTGCCAAAACTCTAGTTTGTTAACAAGAAATTTGTGGAGTGTTTGAAAAACAAGTATTAATGACTCCAATCTAAGTGTATGTAAACTTCCGACTTCAACTGTACATACTACCTCAACCAACCGGTGCACGCACATTGACTCTGTACCGGCACCCCCCTGTATATATTGCAATTTTTTTCACTGCTGCTCTTTAATTACTTGTTACTTTCATCTCGTATTCTTATCCGCATTTTTTTTAAACTGCACTGTTGGTTAGGGGCTCGTAAGTAAGATTTTCACTGTAAGGCCTACACATGTAGTACTCGGCGCAAGTGACTATAAAAATTGGATTTGATAATTATCTGTACAAAACAGTTCATACTTGTGGAATATAAAAATACTTACTTGATATGTTTTACAGTTTCTTGAAATACTTGGCAAATGCAACTTATTTCTATGTATGTTGTATTTATTACGGATCGCCATTAACTGCTGCCAAGGCACCAGCTACTCTTCCTGGGGTCCGGACAAAGTAAGGCAGTTCTAAATGTATTGTAATGTTTTTAAAATTGTATAACAGATTTCACAACACACTGTGTGCCCTCAGGCTCCTACTCCACTACCACATAACTCGTACACATAAAATCCATGTGTACGTATGTGTATAAAGCATATGTTACATGTGTGTGTATGTGTCTGTGCTAATGTTTGTGTTGCTTCACAGTCCCCACTGTTTCATGAGGTGTTGTTTTTTAAAATCTGATTCTACTGCTGCCATCAGTTACCTGATGTGGAATAGAGTTCCGTGTAGTCATGGCTCTATGTAGTACTGTGCACCTCCCATAGTCTGTTCTGGATTTGGAGACTGTTAAGAGACCTCTGGTGGCATGGCTTGTGTGGTATGCATGGGTGTCTGAGCTGTGTGCTAACTGCTGCTCTTTGTTAAGTGTTGCAGTCATTTCAGTCACTGTGGTAGCTGACGTGTATAGTGTTGAGTCATCCGCATACATAGACACACTGGCTTTACTCAAAGACAGTGGCATGTCGTTAGTAAAGATTGAAAAAAGTAAGGGGCATAGACAGCTGCCCTGGGGAATTCCTGATTCTACCTGGATTATGTTGGAGAGTCTTCCATTTTAAGAACACCCTCTGTGTTCTAGTAGATGGGTAACTCTTTATCCACAGTATAGCAGGGGGTGTAAAGCCATAACACATGTTTTTCCAGCAGCAGACAGAAGGCAAAAGGCCTCCTGCGGGAACAGGGGCTCGGATTATAAATAAATATATTGGACAAACACGCATCACGACCAGAGAGAGACCACAACACTACATAAAGAGAGACCTAAGACAACAACATAGCATGGCAGCAACACATGATAACACAGCATGGTAGCAACAACACATGACAACAACATGGTAGCAACACAACATGGCTGCAGCACAATATGTTAGCAGCACAAAACATGGTACAAACATTATTGGGCACAGACGACAGCACAAAGGCAAGATGGTAGAAACAACAAAACATCACGCAAAGCAGCCACAACTGTCAGATATAGTTACCCTTGAGTATGGTAGTCACTCTAATCACCTACTATGAAGCTCTGCTGTGCCCAGATATTTGTGTTCAAAATACACTTTTGTGGTAGAGTTTCTGTTACTGACATCAACCCAAATGGGTTATAAGATTGGTGAAATCCTTTTGCAAGCTGCTTGAACACACAGGCTTAAAATTAAAGCCATGGACTTTAAGTTGGAAGCATTTGTGGAAAACCCTACATGGGAGATGCTAGCTAAAAGTACAAAGGTGAATCTGCATGGCATTTCAAAGCATTATGATATCAAGGTGGCACCTGGCGATCCAAAAGCAGTAGTCAGAGTTGATTGGTACTGCTTTGGTGGAGGAGGAAATCCTTCCACAGAGAGAGGTTGATGGAAAGGGTCCTACGGGGGGTAGAGTACACCCCATAGACGTGCAACTGAGAGAGGTAGAACTAAAGGCAAAATTTAAGCAAAATAAATGAGCTTGAGCACAGGGAAAAACATCAGGAACGTGAGCATGCCATTCGCCTACAAGCGATACAGTGGATTCGGAAAGTATTCAGACCCCTTGACTTTTATACATTTTGTTACAGCCTTATTATAAAACTGATTAAATTACTTTTACACACAATACCACATAATGACAAAGCAAATGCAAGTTTAGAAATGTTTGCTAATTTATAAAAAATATAAAACAGAAATTCAAGAATTCAAGACCCTGTATTATGTACTTTGCTGAAGCACCTTTGGCAGTGATTACAGCCTTGAGTCTTGTGTATGACGCTAGATTATCATAATTGTTTTAATAAATTTTATAATAAGGCTGTAACGTAGCAAAATGTGGAAACAGTCAAGGGGTCTGAATACTTCCCGAATGCACTGTAGATCTGGAAACACAACAGCCGGTCGCAACAGCCGGCTTGTACCGCCTTTCAATGAAAAAGAGGTGGATGTATATTTTACTTTGAGCGAATTGCCACATACCTAAAATGTCTGCGAGATAGTTGGTCACTGCTCCTCCGAAGTGTTCTTTTTGAGAAAGGTTCAGACAGTGTGCGGCGCTTTATCTCTTGAACAGAGTTCCGATTATGACACTGTTAAAGCTGCTATCCTTCAGGCTATCCTTCAGCCTATCCTTCAGCCTATCCTTCAGCCTATCCTTCAGCCTATCCTTCAGGCTTATGAGTTGGTCCCAGAGGCATTCAGACAACAGTTCTGTAAAATACAAAAGACAATCACAGAGCATGTTGAATTTGAAGGGAACAAGCATGGCTTTTTAATCGGTGGTGTGGTTCTCAAGAGGTCATGGACCTTGAGGATTTAAAGACACTCATAAATCTCAAGCAGTTAAGAAATTCCCTTCACGAAAGGGTGCAACCTACATTTATGTGCACAAGGATCTCACTCTTGAGAAAGCTGCAGTTCTTGCAGATTAGTTAGTGTTCAAACTACCTTCACATACAACACATCCAGTAGTTATCCTTACACACAAACCAATCCAGAGAAGTCACCTCCTACTGCGAGGTTTCAGTCCATTTCTACAGTGCCCAAAGATAAAGATCGGCAGAAAACTGGGTTTTCGTATCCGCCAGTTAGTCATTACAACCATGAGAAAGGACACATTGTCTCTGTGTCCTAAGTTGAAGCCAAAAAATGAGAGAAAAAAAGCAGTTTCTTCTTGTGGGAGCACTCCAGCCCATTAAGTCTCTGGTTGGGAGCAGTGTAACTCCTAAACAAGATTTTAGATCAGATGAACCCTTTGTTTCAAACGGGTTTGTGTCTCTGCAGAGTGGCGATGCTGTTAAGCAGCCAGTGAGAATCCTTCATTTTGGAGGGTGTTTTGCCTTTGTCTGACACTTCAGCAAATGGCTACAGTGTGTTAGTACAAGCATGGAGATAAGTTGCATGGAAGTTATTTTGTATAATATGGAACTCAAGTCTGATCTTTTTTCTGGTTCCGTTGAAGCCTAGCCTACCGATGAAGGGGTCTCATTAATTTTGGGAAACATTTTGGCTGGAGGGAAGGTCGTGCAAAATCCTGTCGTTTTGTAAGGAACCCAGAGAAGAGGAATTAGGTTATCAGTAAAGTACCCTAGAGTGTTCCCAACGTGTGCTGTTACACATGCTTTTTCTAAGAAAGTCGCCAGGATCAAGTCTATTGTTGAGGAGGATGTCAGCAATCTCACCATGGTCGAGCTGTCTAAGATATTTATGGGCCATCCTGATTTTGCTAAACCTGGGTTGACCTCTCCTTTGAAAACCCAAAAGATGTGTGAGTTTGTAGTACCGCTGAAGGAAGAGAGGGTGCCTAAAGTGGAAACTTCGATGTCTAGGAAGCAGCTGATTGCGGAACAGTTTAAAGATGTTTCCCTCTCCCCTGTATTTGCTGAGATGCGCCCAGAGGAGGTGTTTGATAAAGTTTGTGTGGGTTAGTTTGACAGAGATGGCGTTCTCGCGCCACTTCTGGGCAAGACGATTGGCCCAGTGTATCTCAAATTGTCGTTCCAGTTACGCTCCAACTAGAGATACTGATGTTGGCTCACGATAGTAGTATGGCAGGCCATCTTAGTAGTATGGCAGGACAACCCCACCTGTTTTGTTTGGTTGTTGTCAGTGACTCTTTGTTAATTCCGCCTTCTGTTTGAAATTCCATTTTTGCTGGGGAACATAAAAAAACTGAAATGGTCTATTCATTCATTTTCCAATTTAGTAGACATTTATCCAGAGCAACTTACAGAAGTTTGCATTCATTTGTAATACTTTTTTGAACTGGTCCCCTATGGGAATTGAACCCACAACCCTAGCATTGCAAGCACCATGCTCTACCAACTGGGCTACATCATCACAAATCACTTGATGTCTCAATTAACTCAGTTACTGTGTTGTGCATTGTTTTTCGCCATGGTACATCTAGGTACAAACCTAGATGACCAGCCTATGTACAATACAGCAATGTACATTTACAGTGGATTGCGAAAGTATTCACCCACCTTGGCATTTTTCTTATTTAGTTTCCTTACAACCTGGAATTAAAATAGATTTTTGGGGTGGTTGTATCATTTGATTTACACAACATGCCTACCACTTTGAAGATGCAAAATATTTTTTATTGTGAAACAAACAAGAAATAAGACAAAAAAAAAACAGAAAACTTGAGGGTGCATAACTATTCACCCCCCCAAAGTCAATGCTTTGTAGAGCCACCTTTTGCAGAAATTACAGCTGCAAGTCTCTTGGGGTAAGCTTGGCACATCTAGCCACTGGGATTTTTGCCCATTCTTGAAGGCAAAACTGCTCCAGATCCTTCAAGTTGGATGGGTTCTGCTGGTGTACAGCAATCATTAAGTCATACCACATATTCTCAATTGGATTGAGGTCTGGGCTTTGACTAGGCCAATCCAAGACATTTAAATGTTTCCCCTTAAACCACTCAAGTGTTGCTTTAGCAGTATGCTTAGGGTCATTGTCTTGCTGGAAGGTGAACCTCCATCCCAGTCTCAAATCTCTGGAAGACTGAAACAGGTTTCCCTCAAGGATTTCCCTGTATTTAGCACCATCCATCATTTCTTCAATTCTGACCAGTTTCTCAGTCCCTGCCGATGAAAAGCATCCCCACAGTATGATGCCACCACCATGCTTCACTGTGGGGATGGTGTTCTCAGAGTGATGAGCGGTGTTGGGTTTGCGCCAGACATAGCATTTTTCTTGATGGCCAAATAGCTACATTTTAGTCTCATCTGACCAGAGTACCTTCTTCCATATGTTTGGGGAGTCTCCCACATGCCTTTTGGCGAACACCAAACGTTTTTTCTGGCCACTCTTCCGTAAAGTCCAGCTTTGTGGAGTGTACGGCTTAAAGTGGTCCTATGGACAGATACTCCAATCTCCGCTGTGGAGCTTTTCAGCGCCTTCAGGGTTATCTTTGGTCTCTTTGTTGTCTCTCTGATTAATGCCCTCTTTGCTTGGTCCATGAGTTTTGGTGGGCAGCCCTCTCTTGGCAGGTTTGTTGTGGTACCATATTCTTTCCATTTTTTAATAATGGATTTAATAGTGCTCCGGGTGCTGTTCAAATATATTTTTTTATAACCCAACCCTGATCTGTACTTCTCCATATCTTTGTCCCTGACCTGTTTGGAGAGCTCCTTGGTCTTCATGGTGCCACTTGCTTAGTGGTGCCCCTTGCTTAGAGGTGTTGCAGAATCTGGGGCCTTTCAGAACAGGTGTGTATATATACTGAGATCATGTGACACTTAAATTGCACACAGGTGGATTTTATTTAACTAATTATGTGACTTCTGAAAGTAATTGGTTGCACCAGATCTTATTTAGTGTCACAGCCGTCAAAAGAACTGGACCAAAGCGCAGCGTGGGGAGGGTACATATTCCTTTTTTTTAAATGACGCCGACAAAACAATAAACAATACAAAACAACCGTGAAGCTTAAGGGCTATGTGCCACAAACAAAGACAACTTCCCACACAGAAAGGAGGGAAAAGGGCTACCTACGTATGGTTCCCAATCAGAGATAACGATAGACAGCTGTCCCTGATTGAGAACCATATCCGGCCAAAACATAGAAACACAAAATCATAGAAAACAAAACATAGAATGCCCACCCCAAATCACACCCTGACCAAACCAAATAGATACATGAAAAGGCTCTCATTTAGGGGCTTCATCGCAAAGGGGTTGAATACATATGCACGCTCCACTTTTCCTTTTATTATTTTTTAGAATTTATTTTTTTAGAAAGTTATTTTTTCATTTCACTTCACCCCTTTGCTATTTTGGTATGTCCATTACATGAAATCTAAATAAAAATCCATTTAAATTACAGGTTTTAATGCAACAAAATAGGAAAAATGCCAAGGGGGTGAATACTTTTGCAAGGCACTAAGTGGTTTGTAAGGATGGTAAATTAATACTGCACATAAAGTGGTTGTTTTCCATGTTATTTGTTCAAGAAAAAGTATTTAATTTGATGTTGGCTTGTCTTTGCCCATAACTTTATCTTTTGATGTAAATATTTGAGGACAGGGTTTTGTTCTTTCTGGAATCCATTAGAATGACAATCACAGAGAAAAGGAACAGCGTAACTCTAACAATTCCAGCTATTGAATCCTGCCAGATACTGTTCTTAACCCTTTAGAACCCAATAGAATTGTAGAATGCTGCTGTATATAACTGAGAATTTTCAAATATAAAGCTAATTTTCTCACACATTTCAAACCCCAAATAACTTTCAATAGTAATTTGTTCTTGAGCTAACTTAGTTTTAAAGAGCACAATCTCTTCTTTAATATAACACCACATCCATGTCAACAGGAATAACCGTCATTGTGTCTTCCGTTGTGTGAAGACACAGAAAAACTATTAAAACTCAACTAAAAGTATTTCAATTGTAGTAAATTTCACTAAATTACCCACTTAAAATGTACGAAGTATAACATATTATTATTTACATATAAATACAATTATCCAAAATGTGACCAGAAGACAATATTCAGAAAGTATTTCAAGTCCCACATAAGGTAAGCTATTTGACGAACAATGATTCTTACTTCTGTAAAAATGCAAACAAATATTCAGAGACTATTTAAAAATAAAAAAAAATTGTAAGACAAATTCCTATTTCACACTGTCACTTTAGTGTTTGCATTTAGCCTACAACATGTCATGGAACTTCTAAAAGCACGGCCCCATCTTGAAAAGGGGCACAGAACATGTCTGAGCACCCAAAGGAGGTTTCTACACATCTCCCACCCTTTCCCTGCGTCCACTCCAGATGCACACCACACACCCTCTCTTGCACCCTTCAAACTTCACCTGCTTTCAAATGAGTTCAAACTTGGTCACATGCCCTGGTGCCACACTCTTGGGAAGGGGCATCTGCAGGGTCCCCCACACAATGTACACATTTATGATGACAATGTTGAGCATCCCCCAAAACACACACTTCCACCATTTTCTGCCTGTGCGTCCAACATTGTAATTGCTCCTCAGTTGGTCAAGATGGTCAACCCCGCCCCTTTACTTGGTGTGATCCATTACAAGTTCTGGAAAGGGTATAAGTTCCTACCACTTTTAAAAACAACCCCAAACCCCCTGCCATTGTCACTTTAGGCCCAGGTTGTGTGGTACAATGGTGAATGATGGGACTTAGGGCAGACACAAGCCATGGAAACATAGGCTCCCCTGTCGGGTGGGCTCTCCCTCTTCCCTCCCTCTTCCTCCTCTCCCTCTGCTTTCTCCTCTCACTCTCTATTCTCCCTCCTCTTTCTCTCTCCCTCCATTCTCCTCTCTCCACTCCACATCTCTTTCCCTCCAATCATCTCTAACTCATTTTCCTCTCTGCCTTTTCCTGCTGAGCCCTGATTCTCCACATCACTTCCTTTTCTTTTACTGACCTAGAGTAACAGAGGGAGAGGAGAGGAAAAACACATAGGATACAATTGTAGTCAGGAACATTCTCTCGCTCACTGTCTCTCTCACTGTCTCTCCCTCTCACTGTCTCTCTCCCACTGTCTCTCTTCCTTTCTCTCTTTCTTTTTCTCAACCATACACATACTCTCTTCCTAATGAGTGGTTTCCATAATAAATTGTGTGATAGTTACACACCTCCCAATTACACGCACGCACACATTCACTCTCTCTCTCCTCCAATAAACTCTTGCTTTCTTGCCTGACAGACTAACTAAAGAGTTTGCCAATGTAAGCTGATTAGTTACAAAGCTGGGACAGATTAATTGCATCGGTAGAAACAGGACAAAACAAGTAACTTGTTAGCTGGCTATGTAAACAAATATCCAACTCATCATATGAGCTACATTGCATGGGCCTCTACTACCCTAACACGACAGCTAAGCTGTCAAACAAGAAGAAAACACGAGCTCTCGACAAATTTGCTGCTAAACACAACTTTTTCTTGCCTAACAGACTGACTAGTTAACTAACTAGCTATAGCAAGCAGCCTGGGCCATTTCCATAGAAATGACATCAGTATAAACAAGACTAAACAACCAACCAGTTAGCTGCGTATATACAGCTAAACACTACAACTATTTCCCTGAGACAGAGAACAATCATTCTAACTCCACCGCTGATGTGCTTGCCTGTACCAAGCAAGTAATCATGACAGGACTTGCTAATCTGTGAGCTATTCCCCAAGTGTTACAGCATCAAACATTGACAACAACAAACATATAGTATCTGTTGTTTACTTATTTCACTTATTTCACTCGTGTCCGTATCACCAACCAGCATAGATAAAGTCTCTTTCACAGTGAAGTGATGTCTTCGGTGCTGTAATATTTAGTAATGAATTTAAAAAAAATCTAATTCATTATACAACTACTTTTCCTGCCGAAGCAGATATGCTGAAACATTTTTTTGCCTGGGCTAAGTACAGTACATCTACAATGCATTTAGAAAGACCCCTTGACTTTCTCCATTTTGTTACGTTACAGCCTTATTCTAAAATGGACTAAATCTTTTTTTCCCTCATCAATCTACACACAATACCCCATAATGATGAAGTAAAAACAGGTTTTTCTTAACTTTAAAACCACATTTACATAAGTATTCAGACCCTTTACTCAGTATTTTGTTGAGGCATCTTTGGAAGCAGTTACAGCTTCGAGCCTTCTTGGGTATGACGCTACAAGCTTGGCACACCTGTATTTGGGGAGTTTCTCACATTCTTCTGTGCAAATCCTCTCAAGCTCTGTCAGGTTGGATGGGGAGCGTCGCTGCACAGCTATTTTTAGGTCTCTCCAGAGATGTTGGATCTGGTTAAAACATCTTCGGGATCGTTATCCCTTCCACGGGACTGTTGAGCTAACGAAGACCAATGCGATTAGCATTGTAAGTAAGAAGAGCAAGAACATTTCCCAGGACATAGACATATCTGATATGGGCAGAAAGCTTAAATTCTTGTTAATCTCCCTGCACTGTCCAATTTACAGTAGCTATTTTTGTGAAATAATACCATGCTATTGTTTGAGGAGAGTGCACAATTTTAAACATGAAGAGTTATTAATAAACAAAATAGGCACATTTGGGCAGTCTTGATACAATATTTTGAACAGAAATGCAATGGTTCATTGGAACAGTCTAAAACTTTGCACATACACTACTTTGCACATCTAAATTGCACCTGGGCTGGAATAATACAATATGGCATTTCTCTTGCATTTCAAAGATGATGGTACAAAAAAATATACAAAAGAACGTTGTTGTTTTTTCTTCTTTTGTATTTTCTTTTACCAGATCTATTGTGTTATATTCTCCTACATTCCTTTCACATTTCCACAAACGGCAAAGTGTTTCCTTTCAAATGGTAGCAAGAATATGCATATCCTTGCTTCATTCAGGGCCTGAGCTACAGGCATTTCAATTTGGGTATGTCATTTTAGACGAAAATTGAAAAAATGGGGCATTCTCTGGCTGGGCCACTCAAGGAAATTCAGAGACTTGTCCCGATGCCACTCCTGCATTGTGTTGGCTGTGTGCTTAGGTTCATTGTCCTGTTCGAAAGTGAACCTTCGCCCCAGTCTGAGGTCCTGAGCGCTCTGGAGCAGGTTTTCATCAAGGATCTCTCTGTACTTTGCTCCAATCATCTTTCTATCGATTCTGGCCAGTCTCACAGTCCCTGCCCCTGAGAATCATCCCCACAGCATGATGCTGCCACCACCATGCTTTACCGTAGTGATGGTGCCAGGATTCCTCCAGACATGACGCTTGGCATTCAGGCCAAAGAGTTCAATCTTGGTTTCATCAGACCAGAGAATCTTGTTTCTCAAGGTCTGAGAGTCCTTTAGGTGCCTTTCGGCAAACTCCAAGCGGGCTGTCGTGTGCCTTTACTGAGGAGTGGCTTTCGTCTGGCCATTGGTGGAGTGCTGCAGACATGGTTGTCCTTCTGGAAGGTTCTCCCATCGCCACAGAGGAACTCTAGAGCTCTATCAGAGTGATCATTGGGTTCTTTGTCACCTCCCTGACCAAGGCCCTTCTCCCCTGAATGCTCAGTTTGGTCAGGTGGCCAGCTCTAGGAAGAGTCTTGGTGGTTCTACACTTCTTACATTTAAGAATGATGGAGGCCACTGTGTTCTTGGGGACCTTCAATGCTTCCCTTCAGTTTACCCTTCCCCAGATCTGTGACTCGACACAATCGTGTCTTCAGAGCGCTACGGACAATTCCTTCGACCTCAGGGCTTGGTTTTTGCTCTGACATTTACTGTCAACTGTGGGACCTTATATAGACAGGTGTGCCTTACCAAGTCATGTCCAATCATTTGAATTTACCACAGGTGGACTCCAATCAAGTTGTAGAAACAACTCAATGATCAATGGAAACAAGATGCACCTGAGCTCAATTTCAAGTCCCATAGCAAAGGGTCTGAATACTTTTAAGTAGTTATGACTTTTAAATACTTATGAATACTTTTAAATACTTGTTAATTCTTTTCAATATATTTGCAAAAATGTCTAATCCTGTTTTCACTTTTCTTAATTTTTACTATTTTCTATATTGTAGATTAATAGTGAAGACATAACCTATGAAATAACACACATGGAATCAAATAGTAACCACAAAAGTGTTAAACAAATAAAAATATATTTTATATTTGAGATTCTTCAAAGTAGCCACCCTTTGCCTTGATCACAGCTGTGCGCATTCTCTCAAACCAGCTTCATGGGGTAGTCACAGTCTTCCACAGAGTTCCCACATATGCTGAGCACTTGTTGGCTGCTTTTCCTTCACTCTGCGGTCCGACTCATCCCAAACCATCTCAATTGGCTTGAAGTCAAGTGATTGTGGAGGCCAGGTCATCTGATGCAGCAATCCATCACTCTCCGTCTTGGTAAAATAGTCCTTACACAGCCTGTGTTGGGTCATTGTCCCGTTGAAAAACAAATGATAGCCCCACTAAGAGCAGACCAGATGTAATGGCGTATCGCTGCAGAATGCTGTGGTAGCCATGCTGGTTAAGTGTGCCTTGATTTCTAAATAAATCACCAGCAAAGCACCATCACACCATCACACCTCCTCCATGCTTCACGGTGGGAACCACACATGCGGAGATCATCCGTTCACCTACTCTGCAATTCACAAAGACACGGCGGTTGGAACCAAAAATCTCAAATTTGGACTCATCACAGCAAAGGACAGATTTCCACTGGTCTAATGTCCATTTCTCGTGTTTTTTGGCCCAAGCAAGTCTCTTTTTATTATTGGTATCCTTTAGTAGTGGTTTCTTTGCAGCAATTCGATTATGAAGGCCTGATTCACGCAGTCTCTTCTGAACAGTTGATGTTGAGATGTGTCTGTTACTTGAACTCTGTGAAGCATTTATTCATTTATCCTCTGTAGCAGAGGTAACTTGGGGACTTCCTTTCCTGTGGCGGTCCTCATGAGAGCCAGTTTCATCATAGTGCTTGATGGTTTTTGCGACTGCACTTGAAGAAACGTTCAAAGTTCTTGAAATTGTCCAGATTGACTGACCTTCATGTCTTAAAGTAATGATGGACTGTCCTTTCTCTTTGCTTATTTGAGCTGTTCTTTCCATAGTATGGACTTGGTCTTTTACCAAATAGGGCTATCTTCTGTATACCATCCCTACCTTGGCACAACACAACTGATTAGCTCAAGCGCATAAGAAGGAAAGAAATTCCACAAATTAACTTTAACAAGGCACACCTGTTAATTGAAATGCATTCCAGGACTACCTTATGAAGCTGGTTGAGAGAATGCCAAGCGTGTGCAAAGCTGTCATCAAGGCAAAGGGTGGCTACTTTGAAGAATCTGACATTTAAAATATGTTGATTTTAACATTTTTGGGGGGTTACTACATAATTCCATGTGTTATTTCATAGTTATGATGTCTTCACCACATTGTGGAATAATAGTGACAATGTCAAAACTATGAAATAACACATATGGAATCATGTAGTAACCAAAAAAGCATATATTCAACTGTTCTCCAATGAGAGCTGGGCAAACAGAGAGAGACAGCTATGGTTTAGTCTCTGTGTACATGCTGTGTTTATTTGGGGTTGTACTTACTATGACTGTGATATGTGGTTGTCCCACCTAGCTATCTTCAGATGAATGCACTAATTGTAAGTCAGTCTTGATAAGAGCGTCTGCTAAATTACTAAAATGTAAAATGCTGTACATGTAGGTGCCCATGTTTTATGTATGGGATTTTACTATATGTGTTTCCACATGTTTTATTTGTATGTGTTGATATGTGTTGATGTGTAAGATATGAGTGTGTTAATGAGTATATTGAGCTAGAGTCATGCCCGTCAATGGTGGGGGGGTTGGGATAGTGAGTATTGTTCATACGCGTGCATGCTAGTGTATCAGTCTCCTGCAGCTGTTGGCTCGTGGAGTGTGGCTTTTTGTGCTCTTCTCCCTCGGCTTTCCTCTCCTCTCTTCACCTTCAGAGGGAAGGACACACATTCCAGTGCTACTTCCCGATTCTGGCCCTGGGCGACTGGCCCTGGGTGACGTTCGGCCGGAGCTGATAAGTTATGGGGCCCCCAGCCTCCACACAGCGCCATGCCGTACACCCCCCCCCCCCCCCCCCCCCTGCGGCCTGGCTCATTGCACAGACGAGCCACTCCGGAATTCTACCCTGTGCCCCACTTCTGCCCTGTCCCTCCCTGCCAGAAAGGAGGAGATATTTAAAGAGATAGGCCTGCTTATATTTTGGTGCTGATGGGTGACAATGCAGCCCCCCTTCTCCTCCTACTCTTTGTATTGGTTGGGGTGGGCTGGGGTGTCTCAGTGGTCACAGTGAGACAGACACAGTCACCGTTGTATTGACCAGTGGCTTGAGAGCAGAAGGAAAGTCATGCAACTGTGATCAGGTGTTGCCAAGGTTTTCTACAAATGGCTGCACAGTTAGTTAACCCGCGGAGCGGACTGCTTTCTTCCGCTCCGTTTGCATTGACAGAGCTGAGAGTTCATCGGCTTGATGTTTGGCTTTGGGTTTCAGGCAGAATATTCGGCCTGGGTTGGGGCAGTTTTTGGTTTGTTAAGACAGGTTAGTCTGGTGTTTAATTTCTACCTCCAGAGAGGTATCAGGTTAACCTTCCTCACATGGATATATACACAGAGGGATGAAAATATAAATGAAAAAATAAAAAATTTCAACACATTGAACACATTGGCACTCTCAAACATGTGCAAGCGCGCGTACACACACACACACACACGCGCATATACTGTACATGTACTCCTTGCATTAAGCTTTCCACTAAGAACCAGTACCAAAACCCCAAGCGCAAAAAAGCCTCTGACCATGAATGTGTGTGCCTGTGTGTGTATGCGAGCGTGTTTGTGTGTGCGTGCGTGTATGTGTGTCCGCCTCAATTGCTGGAGCCTATCCAGGGTTTCCGTGGCGACCACACAACACAGCGAGACAATCAGAAGCAGGCCCACGCAGCGCGGCGAGAGGACATTAACACAGGAACCGCGGGTCAGGGGGCTGAGGGAGAGGGGGAGAGATGGAGAGGAAGGGAGGGCGGCAGAGGAAGGCTGAGGGAGGGTGGAGCGAGAGAGGGCAAGCGAAGGAAAGTAGAAAAAACAACAAACGAAAAGGAAAACCTTTAAAGCTAGTTTAGGCCTCTCTCTTTCATGCCACACCGCTATCAAGTGTTCACTTCAAATCTTCTTTGGCCATAGAACTGACTGGCTGTCCTGGGCTGCATACAGAACTTCTACACGTGTGTCTGACTTTATGAGGTGGGGTTAGTCAGAGACAGGCGCATGCCTGACTGAGTCTGTGTGTGTGTGTGGTTATGCGTGTGTTGGAGAGAATGTGGTGTGAGCGACCATGTGTCTGACCAATCTATATGTGTTGTAAAATGAACGTGTGTGTGTATGCGTGAGTGTGTATGTATGTGTGTGTGTGTATGCGTGAGTGTGTATGTATGTGTGTGTGAGTATGTGTGTGTGTGTGTGTGTGTGTGTGTGTATGTGTGTGTGTATATGTGTGAGTGTGTATATGTGTGAGTGTGTATGTGTGTGTGTATATGTGTGAGTGTGTATGTGTGTACACATCTGTGTTCCCCGGGGACGGCGCTAAAAATACTCTGCTCTTCAAGCCTTGTGGTGTCTGTCTGCTCTCCATCGTTGTCCCTGCAGCCCTCCTCCTCTCCTCTGCTACTCAAGCCTTGTGGTGTCTGTCTGCTCTCCATCATTGTCCCTACAGCCCTCCTCCTCTCCTCTGCTCCTCAAGCCTTGTGGTGTCTGTCTGCTCTCCATTGTTGTCCCTGCAGCCCTCCTCCTCTCCTCTGCTCCTCAAGCCTTGTGGTATCTCTGCTCTCCATCGTTGTCCCTGCAGCCCTCCTCCTCTCCTCTGCTCCTCAGCTCCCATCCCGCCATCCCTCAATTACACCCCCTCACAAACACTGTGGCCTCTCTCTCACAAACGCACACACTACACCCAGCTGCGTCCCTGCTCCACTTCCTCTGAGGATGGCCTCCAGTCTGGCAGACCACAGCCCAGAAAGAACGAGTTGGAGAGAAAGGGAGAACAGGAAAAGAGGGAGGAAGAGGGGTAGAAAGAAGTGGGAACAGGAATAGATGGAGGAAGAGGGGTAGAGAGAACAGGAGAAAGGGAGAGCAGGTAAAGAGGGAGGAAGAAGGGTAGAGAGAACGGGAGAAAGGGAGAACAGGAAAAGAGGGAGGAAGAGGGGTAGAGAGAACCGAAGAAAGGGAGAACAGGAAAAGAGGGAGGAAGAGGGGTAGAGAGCGGGAGAAAGGGAGAGCAGGAAAAGAGGGAGGAAGAGGGCTAGAGAGAATGGAATCAGGGAGAATATCCCATGAATAATAGGTGAGGAGATGGAATCAGGGAGAATATTCTGTGAATAATAGGTGAGGAGATGGAATCAGGGAGAATATCCCATGAATAATAGGTGAGGAGATGGAATCAGGGAGAATATCCCATGAATAATAGGTGAGGAGATGGAATCAGGGAGAATATCCCATGAATAATAGGTGAGGAGATGGAATCAGGGAGAATATTCTGTGAATAATAGGTGAGGAGATGGAATCAGGGAGAATATCCCATGAATAATAGGTGAGGAGATGGAATCAGGGAGAATATCCCATGAATAATAGGTGAGGAGATGGAATCAGGGAGAATATTCTGTGAATAATAGGTGAGGAGATGGAATCAGGGACAATATTCTGTGAATAATAGGTGAGGAGATGGAACCAGGGAGAATATTCTGTGAATAATAGGTGAGGAGATGGAATCAAGGATAATGTTCTGTGAATAATAGGTGAGGAGATGGAATCAGGGAGAATATTCTGTGAAATTAGGTGGAGATGGAATCAGGGAGAATATTCTGTGAAATTAGGTGGGGAGATGGAATCAGGGAGAATATTCTGTGAATAATAGGTGAGGAGATGGAATCAGGGACAATATTCTGTGAATAATAGGTGGAGATGGAATCAGGGAGAATATTCTGTGAATGATAGGTGAGGAGATGGAATCAGGGAGAATATTCTGTGAATAATAGGTGAGGAGATGGAATCAGGGACAATATTCTGCAAATAATAGGTGAGGAGATGGAACCAGGGACAATATTCTGCGAATAATAGGTGAGGAGATGGAATCAGGGACAATATTCTGTGAAAAATAGGTGAGGAGATGGAATCAGGGAGAATATCCCATGAATAATAGGTGAGGAGATGCAATCAGGGAGAATATTCTGTGAATAATAGGTGAGGAGATGGAATCAGGGAGAATATTCTGTGAATAATAGGTGAGGAGATGGAATCAGGGAGAATATTCTGTGAATAATAGGTGAGGAGATGGAATCAGGGAGAATATTCTGTGAATAATAGGTGAGGAGATGTAATCAGGGACAATATTCTGTGAATAATAGGTGAGGAGATGGAATCAGGGAGAATATTCTGTGAATAATAGGTGAGGAGATGGAATCAGGGACAATATTCTGTGAATAATAGGTGAGGAGATGGAATCAGGGACAATGTTCTGTGAATAATAGGTGAGGAGATGGAACCAGGGACAATATTCTGCAAATAATAGGTGAGGAGATGGAATCAGGGAGAATATTCTGTGAAATTAGGTGGAGATGGAATCAGGGACAATATTCTGTGAATAATAGGTGAGGAGATGGAATCAGGGACAATGTTCTGTGAATAATAGGTGAGGAGATGGAACCAGGGACAGTATTCTGTGAATAATAGGTGAGGAGATGGAATCAGGGAGAATATCCCATGAATAATAGGTGAGGAGATGGAATCAGGGACAATATTCTGCAAATAATAGGTGAGGAGATGGAACCAGGGACAATATTCTGCGAATAAGATGGAATCAGGGACAATATTCTGTGAAAAATAGGTGAGGAGATGGAATCAGGGAGAATATCCCATGAATAATAGGTGAGGAGATGTAATCAGGGAGAATATTCTGTGAATAATAGGTGAGGAGATGGAATCAGGGAGAATATTCTGTGAAATTAGGTGGAGATGGAATCAGGGACAATATTCTGTGAATAATAGTTGAGGAGATGGAATCAGGGAGAATATTCTGTGAAATTAGGTGGAGATGGAATCAGGGAGAATATTCTGTGAATAATAGGTGAGGAGATGGAATCAGGGAGAATATTCTGTGAATAATCGGTGGAGATGGAATCAGGGAGAATATTCTACGAATGACAGGTGAGGAGATGGAATCAGGGAGAATATTCTGTGAATAATAGGTGAGGAGATGGAATCAGGGACAATGTTCTGTGAATAATAGGTGAGGAGATGGAATCAGGGACAATATTCTGCAAATAATAGGTGAGGAGATGGAATCAGGAAGAATATTCTGTGAATAATAGGTGAGGAGATGGAATCAGGGACAATATTCTGTGAAAAATAGGTGAGGAGATGGAATCAGGAAGAATATTCTGTGAAAAATAGGTGAGGAGATGGAATCAGGGACAATATTCTGTGAATAATAGGTGAGGAGATGTAATCAGGGAGAATATTCTGTGAATAATAGGTGAGGAGATGTAATCAGGGAGAATATTCTGTGAATAATAGGTGAGGAGATGGAATCAGGGACAATATTCTGTGAATAATAGGTGAGGAGATGGAATCAGGAAGAATATTCTGTGAAAAATAGGTGAGGAGATGGAATCAGGGACAATATTCTGTGAATAATAGGTGAGGAGATGTAATCAGGGAGAATATTCTGTGAATAATAGGTGAGGAGATGGAATCAGGGAGAATATCCTGTGAAATTAGGTGGAGATGGAATCAGGGACAATATTCTGTGAAAAATAGGTGAGGAGATGGAATCAGGGAGAATATCCCATGAATAATAGGTGAGGAGATGTAATCAGGGAGAATATTCTGTGAATAATAGGTGAGGAGATGGAATCAGGGAGAATATTCTGTGAATAATAGGTGAGGAGATGGAATCAGGGAGAATATTCTGTGAATAATAGGTGAGGAGATGGAATCAGGGAGAATATTCTGTGAATAATAGGTGAGGAGATGTAATCAGGGACAATATTCTGTGAATAATAGGTGAGGAGATGGAATCAGGGAGAATATTCTGTGAATAATAGGTGAGGAGATGGAATCAGGGACAATATTCTGTGAATAATAGGTGAGGAGATGGAATCAGGGACAATGTTCTGTGAATAAT
The DNA here is from genome assembly GCF_045791955.1 of Oncorhynchus clarkii lewisi. Taxonomy (NCBI): domain Eukaryota; kingdom Metazoa; phylum Chordata; class Actinopteri; order Salmoniformes; family Salmonidae; genus Oncorhynchus; species Oncorhynchus clarkii. Next base: position 33,111,240 of record NC_092175.1, on the reverse strand, counting down.
AGGTGAGGAGATGGAACCAGGGACAATATTCTGCAAATAATAGGTGAGGAGATGGAATCAGGGAGAATATTCTGTGAATAATAGGTGAGGAGATGGAATCAGGGACAATATTCTGTGAATAATAGGTGAGGAGATGGAATTAGGGACAATGTTCTGTGAATAATAGGTGAGGAGATGGAACCAGGGACAATATTCTGTGAATAATAGGTGAGGAGATGGAATCAGGGAGAATATCCCATGAATAATAGGTGAGGAGATGGAATCAGGGACAATATTCTGCAAATAATAGGTGAGGAGATGGAACCAGGGACAATATTCTGCGAATAAGATGGAATCAGGGACAATATTCTGTGAAAAATAGGTGAGGAGATGGAATCAGGGAGAATATCCCATGAATAATAGGTGAGGAGATGTAATCAGGGAGAATATTATGTGAATAATAGGTGAGGAGATGGAATCAGGGAGAATATTCTGTGAAATTAGGTGGAGATGGAATCAGGGACAATATTCTGTGAATAATAGTTGAGGAGATGGAATCAGGGAGAATATTCTGTGAAATTAGGTGGAGATGGAATCAGGGAGAATATTCTGTGAATAATAGGTGAGGAGATGGAATCAGGGAGAATATTCTGTGAATAATAGGTGGAGATGGAATCAGGGAGAATATTCTATGAATGACAGGTGAGGAGATGGAATCAGGGAGAATATTCTGTGAATAATAGGTGAGGAGATGGAATCAGGGACAATGTTCTGTGAATAATAGGTGAGGAGATGGAATCAGGGACAATATTCTGCAAATAATAGGTGAGGAGATGGAATCAGGAAGAATATTCTGTGAATAATAGGTGAGGAGATGGAATCAGGGACAATATTCTGTGAATAATAGGTGAGGAGATGGAATCAGGAAGAATATTCTGTGAAAAATAGGTGAGGAGATGGAATCAGGGACAATATTCTGTGAATAATAGGTGAGGAGATGGAATCAGGAAGAATATTCTGTGAAAAATAGGTGAGGAGATGGAATCAGGGACAATATTCTGTGAATAATAGGTGAGGAGATGTAATCAGGGAGAATATTCTGTGAATAATAGGTGAGGAGATGTAATCAGGGAGAATATTCTGTGAATAATAGGTGAGGAGATGGAATCAGGGACAATATTCTGTGAATAATAGGTGAGGAGATGGAATCAGGAAGAATATTCTGTGAAAAATAGGTGAGGAGATGGAATCAGGGACAATATTCTGTGAATAATAGGTGAGGAGATGTAATCAGGGAGAATATTCTGTGAATAATAGGTGAGGAGATGGAATCAGGGAGAATATTCTGTGAAATTAGGTGGAGATGGAATCAGGGACAATATTCTGTGAATAATAGGTGAGGAGATGGAATCAGGGACAATATTCTGCAAATAATAGGTGAGGAGATGGAACCAGGGACAATATTCTGCGAATAAGATGGAATCAGGGACAATATTCTGTGAAAAATAGGTGAGGAGATGGAATCAGGGAGAATATCCCATGAATAATAGGTGAGGAGATGTAATCAGGGAGAATATTCTGTGAATAATAGGTGAGGAGATGGAATCAGGGAGAATATTCTGTGAAATTAGGTGGAGATGGAATCAGGGACAATATTCTGTGAATAATAGTTGAGGAGATGGAATCAGGGAGAATATTCTGTGAAATTAGGTGGAGATGGAATCAGGGAGAATATTCTGTGAATAATAGGTGAGGAGATGGAATCAGGGAGAATATTCTGTGAATAATAGGTGGAGATGGAATCAGGGAGAATATTCTATGAATGACAGGTGAGGAGATGGAATCAGGGAGAATATTCTGTGAATAATAGGTGAGGAGATGGAATCAGGGACAATGTTCTGTGAATAATAGGTGAGGAGATGGAATCAGGGACAATATTCTGCAAATAATAGGTGAGGAGATGGAATCAGGAAGAATATTCTGTGAATAATAGGTGAGGAGATGGAATCAGGGACAATATTCTGTGAATAATAGGTGAGGAGATGGAATCAGGAAGAATATTCTGTGAAAAATAGGTGAGGAGATGGAATCAGGGACAATATTCTGTGAATAATAGGTGAGGAGATGTAATCAGGGAGAATATTCTGTGAATAATAGGTGAGGAGATGTAATCAGGGAGAATATTCTGTGAATAATAGGTGAGGAGATGGAATCAGGGACAATATTCTGTGAATAATAGGTGAGGAGATGGAATCAGGAAGAATATTCTGTGAAAAATAGGTGAGGAGATGGAATCAGGGACAATATTCTGTGAATAATAGGTGAGGAGATGTAATCAGGGAGAATATTCTGTGAATAATAGGTGAGGAGATGGAATCAGGGAGAATATTCTGTGAAATTAGGTGGAGATGGAATCAGGGACAATATTCTGTGAATAATAGGTGAGGAGATGGAATCAGGGACAATGTTCTGTCAATAATAGGTGAGGAGATGGAATCAGGGAGAATATTCTGCAAATAATAGGTGAGGAGATGGAACCAGGGAGAATATTCTGCGAATAATAGGTGAGGAGATGGAATCAGGGACAATATTCTGTGAATAATAGGTGAGGAGATGGAATCAGGAAGAATATTCTGTGAAAAATAGGTGAGGAGATGGAATCAGGGACAATATTCTGTGAATAATAGGTGAGGAGATGTAATCGGGGAGAATATTCTGTGAATAATAGGTGAGGAGTTGGAATCAGGGAGAATATTTTGTGAATAATAGGTGAGGAGATGGAATCAGGGAGAATATTCTGTGAAATTAGGTGGAGATGGAATCGGGGAGAATATTCTGTGAAAAATAGGTGAGGAGATGGAATCAGGGAGAATATTCTGTGAAAAATAGGTGAGGAGATGGAATCAGGGACAATGTTATGTGAATAATAGGCGAGGAGATGGAATCAGGGAGAATATCCCATGAATAATAGGTGAGGAGATGGAATCAGGGAGAATATCCCATGAATAATAGGTGAGGAGATGGAATCAGGGAGAATATTCTGTGAATAATAGGTGAGGAGATGGAATCAGGGAGAATATTCTGTGAATAATAGGCGAGGAGATGGAATCAGGGGGAATATCCCATGAATAATAGGTGAGGAGATGGAATCAGGGAGAATATTCTGTGAATAATAGGTGGAGATGGAATCAGGGAGAATATTCTGTGAATAATAGGTGAGGAGATGGAATCAGGGATAATGTTCTGTGAATAATAAATAGGTGAGGAGATGGAATCAGGGAGAATATTCTGTGAAATTAGGTGGAGATGGAATCAGGGAGAATATTCTGTGAATAATAGGTGAGGAGATGGAATCAGGGACAATATTCTGTGAATAATAGGTGGAGATGGAATCAGGGAGAATATTCTATGAATGACAGGTGAGGAGATGGAATCAGGGAGAATATTCTGTGAAAAATAGGCGAGGAGATGGAATCAGGGACAATATTCTGTGAAATTAGGTGGAGATGGAATCCGGGAGAATATTCTGTGAATAATAGGTGAGGAGATGGAATCAGGAAGAATTTGCCATGAATAATCAGACTTCTATCATTAGCATTCACCAGTTACAGGGAGGCTTTGCAACTGACCAAGACATAGTAACTAACACACCAAGACATAGTAACCAATACATAGTAACTAACACACCAAGACGTAGTAACCAATACATAGTAACTAACACACCAATACATAGTAACTAACACACCAATACATAGTAACTAACACACCAAGACATAGTAACCAATACATAGTAACTAACACACCAAGACATAGTAACCAATACATAGTAACTAACACACCAATACATAGTAACTAACACACCAATACATAGTAACTAACACACCAAGACGTAGTAACTAACACACCAAGACGTAGTAAATAACACACCAAGACGTAGTAAATAACACACCAAGACGTAGTAACCAACACACCAAGACATAGTAAATAACACCAATACATAGTAACTAACACACCAAGACATAGTAACCAATACATAGTAACTAACACACCAAGACATAGTAACCAATACATAATAACTAACACACCAAGACATAGTAACCAATACATAGTAACTAACACACCAAGACATAGTAACCAACACACCAAGACGTAGTAAATAACACACCAAGACGTAGTAACTAACACACCAAGACGTAGTAACCAAGACATAGTAACTAACAAACCAAGACATAGTAACCAACACACCAAGACGTAGTAACCAACACACCAAGACATAGTAAATAACACCAATACATAGTAACTAACACACCAAGACATAGTAACCAATACATAGTAACTAACACACCAAGACATAGTAACCAATACATAGTAACTAACACACCAAGACATAGTAACCAACACACCAAGACGTAGTAAATAACACACCAAGACGTAGTAACCAACACCAATACATAGTAACCAACACACCAAGACGTAGTAACCAACACACCAAGACATAGTAACCAAGACATAGTAACTAACAAACCAAGACATAGTAACTAACACACCAAGACATAGTAACCAACACACCAAGACATAGTAACCAAGACATAGTAACTAACACACCAAGACGTAGTAAATAACACACCAAGACGTAGTAAATAACACACCAAGACGTAGTAACCAACACACCAAGACGTAGTAACCAACACACCAATACATAGTAACCAACACACCAAGACATAGTAACCAACACACCAAGACGTAGTAACCAACACACCAAGACGTAGTAACCAACACACCAAGACGTAGTAACCAACACACCAAGACGTAGTAACCAACACACCAAGACGTAGTAACCAACACACCAATACATAGTAACCAACACACCAAGACGTAGTAACCAACACACCAATACATAGTAACCAACACACCAATACATAGTAACCAACACACCAAGACATAGTAACCAACACACCAAGACATAGTAACCAACACACCAAGACGTAGTAACCAACACACAAATACATATTAACCAACACACCAAGATGTAGTAACCAACACACCAAGACGTAGTAACTAACACACCAAAACGTAGTAAATAACACACCAAGACGTAGTAACCACCACACCAATACATAGTAACCAACACACCAAGATGTAGTAACCAACACACCAAGACGTAGTAACAAACACACCAAGACGTAGTAACCAACACACCAAGACATAGTAACCAACACACCAAGACGTAGTAACAAACACACCAAGACGTAGTAACCAACACACCAAGACGTAGTAACCAACACACCAAGACGTAGTAACCAACACACCAAGACGTAGTAACCAACACACCAAGACGTAGCAACAAACACACCAAGACGTAGTAACCAACACACCAAGACGTAGTAACCAACACACCAAGACGTAGTAACCAACACACCAAGATATAGTAACCAACACACCAAGACATAGTAAATAACAAACCAAGATATAGTAACCAACACACCAAGATGTAGTAACCAACACACCAAGACGTAGTAACTAACACACCAAGATATAGTAACCAACACACCAAGATATAGTAACCAACACACCAATACATATAAACCAAGACATAGTAACCAATACACCAAGACGTAGTAACCAACACACCAATACATATAAACCAAGACATAGTAACCAACACACCAAGATATAGTAACCAACACACCAATACATATAAACCAAGACATAGTAACCAACACACCAAGACGTATTAACCTACACACCAAGATGTAGTAACCAACACCCCAAAATGTAGTAACCAACACACCAAGAAGTAGTAACCCACACACCCCAAGATATAGTAACACACTAAGACACCAAGACGTAGTAACCAAGACAACATAGTAACCAACACACCAAGATATAGTAACCAACACACTAAGACATAGTAACCAAGACATAGTAACCAACACACCAAGACGTAGTAACCAACACACCAAGACATAGTAACCAAGACATAGTAACCAACACACCAAGACATAGTAACAAGACATAGTAACCAAGACATAGTAACCAACACACCAAGACATAGTAACCAACACACCAAGACATAGTAACCAAGACATAGTAACCAACACACCAAGACATAGTAACCAACACACCAAGACATAGTAACCAACACACCGAGACATAGTAACCAACACACCAAGACATAGTAACCACCACACCAAGACATAGTAACAAGACATAGTAACCCAAGACATAGTAACCAACACACCAAGACATAGCAACCAAGACATAGTAACCAACACACCAAGACATAGCAACCAAGACTTAGTAACCAACACACCAAGACATAGTAACCAACTCACCAAGACATAATAATCAACACACCAAGACATAGCAACCAAGACGTAGTAACTAACACACCAAGACGTAGTAACCAAGACATAGCAACCAAGACGTAGTAACCAACACACCAAGACATAGTAACCAACACACCAAGACATAGTAACCAACACACCAAGATGTAGTAACCAACACACCAAGACATAGTAACAAGACATAGTAACCCAAGACATAGTAACCAACACACCAAGACATAGCAACCAAGACATAGTAACCAACACACCAAGACATAGCAACCAAGACTTAGTAACCAACACACCAAGACATAGTAACCAACTCACCAAGACATAATAATCAACACACCAAGACATAGCAACCAAGACGTAGTAACTAACACACCAAGACGTAGTAACCAAGACATAGCAACCAAGACGTAGTAACCAACACACCAAGACATAGTAACCAACACACCAAGACATAGTAACCAACACACCAAGATGTAGTAACCAACACACCAAGACGTAGTAACCAAGACATAGTAACCAACACACCAAGACGTAGTAACCAAGACTTAGTAACCAACACACCAAGACGCAGTAACAAACACACCAAGACGTAGTAACCAACACACCAAGACATAGTAACCAACACACCAAGACGTAGTAACCAACACACCAAGATATAGTAACCAACACACCAAGACGTAGTAACCAACACACCAAGACGTAGTAACCAACACACCAAGACATAGTAACCAACACACCAAGACATAGTAACCAACACACCAAGACATAGTAACCAACACACCAAGACGTAGTAACCAACACACCAAGACGTAGTAACCAACACACCAAGACGTAGTAACCATAGTCCACTTCAGCTCTATTAGATGATGCAAGACACCTCTAACCGTTCATCTGTTTCTCTCTCTTTTTCTGTTTTTCTCTTTCCCTCTCTGTCTCCCCCCTGTCTCCCCGCCTGTCTGTCTCTCTCCCCCCCTGTCTGTCTGTCTCCCCCCCCCTGTCTTTCTGTCTCCCCCCCTGTCTGTCTGTCTGTCTGTCTGTCTGTGTCTTTCTCTCTGTCTCTTTCTTTCTGTCAATCTCTCTTTCTTTATTTTTTCTTCCTCTCTCTTTCTGTCTCTGTCTACCTCTCCCAGATATCCGTGTGATGGCAGCCTCTCGTAGGACCATGTCTGAGGATGTGGTGTCTGATGGGGTCGGGGACACCTGTACAGGGCGTGGCCGGGTGGCTCAGCTCATGAAGACCTTCAGTGTGACATGCCCCACCCCCTCCACACAGACCCCTCTCCCCCACGGCAACAAGCCCTCCATCCCCACCAAACCCAGCCACCTGCGTCTCGTTGCCAGCCCCTCACTCAGGTAATCCACAGGACAGGACCAGACAACCAGGCCCACCCCCTGTCCCCCATTCCATCCCCACCCAGGCCCCACTGGACATTGCTGGACATCCAGCCTGGGGCCTCAGCCACTGGGGACAGGCATGCAGGCCACATGAGTCTCTCAGGAACACAACCAAACGTTTGACTCGATTGCTATTACTCCAAAGCAATGCAATGGTATAGAGATTTTAAAATGTTTACTTTTCTTTACTTTTTAAAAATGTTTACCATGTTTTATTTTAAATTGTACAGTACTGTAAATTCTCTCTGTGGGAAAGGCGAACCAATAGCGTTGATCGTAAACAGCATCTTCCTTTGTATCCTGCTTTTGCCTTTTTATATTCACAAAGGTATTGGGTGGTTCCACTAATTAGATGCCTTTTGAGTAGTGTAACTACATTTTAGAATTATATTTCACCTCATTTTAACATTCGGTCAATTTTCAACTTAATAAAAAACATGTTTTCCCATCTCAAGAGGTAAAAGAAAATGACTATAGTAAGGCCTATTAAGTGCTGAATAAAGTAACAGGGTTGACGACTTCATCTTAAATCAGCCATAACTCCCCTTGTGACAGAGGGAATGGAAGCTTTTTGTGTGCAACAGGGACGGGCAATTGAATGCAAGCTTCACAATTTAATATTTTTGTTACCGTCCAATGCAGCTGTTTTTAATCTCAATATCAAATCATTTCTGGGTAACAGTGAAGTACCTTAATGTGATAGATGTCAATTGAAATGGTCAACAAGGAAACAAAAATAGCTTCTTAGCAAAGAACAATTTCTCAAGCAAGAATTTTGCTAGGACTGTCTGGGAGTGGTCTGAGTTGGCTGGGGAGAATGTAAACCTAGCTGCAGAGAGGTTTGGAACTCTCTTTCTTATTGGTCTATTAACAAATTTACCGGTGATGTCACCAGGCAGGCCAGAACGCCATTCCACCAAAACAGGCAGACATTTCAGGTGTTTGTTTTTTTTCTTCAAACATTTCTTACACTAAAATGGCATTATCATCTTTTTCACGGTTTCACAGTATTATTCCATCCTCAAAGTGTGGAAATATAAATAACATCACGTTTTGGACTGCACCAGGCCTCTAAAATATTTAGAGCCTGTCTGTCTATAGGTAACAGGGTTGGTGCTCGACCTGCTCAGTTCTCCATCACAAAACACCAGAAAATGGCCAATGACTATTAGATTTTCAATGTTTCTTAAAAAAATTTTTTTTTTTAAATGAATAGTTTTAGCATATTAAATCAGTTCATGTAACAGACTTGACCTTAAAATGGACAGGTTTTCTTGACCTTTTAAAATGAATAACTAATCACATGAAATAAATAATAATCTTTAGAAATGACTTTATCAAAGCAACAAAATAACTAGGGCTTTACAATGAAGCTGAACATGTGGATACATCTTGGTTAAGTGGGTTAAAGTCTAGAAGTTACAATCAAAGCAAGCAATGCAGATGTAGAAGCACAGTGGCTAGAGGGTGCATAGACAGACATGTCAAAATGCAGAATGCAGAGAGCAATTTAGCAAGTCTTTATTCATATTGGATTTATTGACTTTTCCATGTGGTCTATATTAAAAGGCACTTCATTTAATATTACCGGCTTTTAAAGTGAATTATTTGTGCACAATTCCTTAAAATATCCCTTATTTCATGGAACAACCCTATCATTGACCATATCATACCATGTATTCACCTGTTGATATTGTTTCTGAAATATTATCATGTACAAATCCTACTTCATTGATACACTTATCATACAATACATTCACAAAGCCTGTACAATGCTATCAAGGTCATAACCTGTACTTGTGATCCCCAAAAGGTATGACAAATGTAAACTTGAATGACATAGTACATGCAGTAATATTTGTTTCTTCATTATGAGGTGTTGGCTACTATATATAGAGAGAAACTGTGCTAATGTTGACAGGGCCAAATAGTTCATACATAGCTGTCATGACCAAGGAGATGGGTGGATTACAGTATGGACAGACCGGTAGAACAGGATCAGTGAGGTGGTTCCTCCTTGATCCCTGGGAACAGCCCTCTCCGCTCGTTTACTGCCACTTCTCCCATGACTTTAACCTGGCCAAAGCAGCACGGTGTGCGACTTACCTACCTGAGATGGAACAATGACTGTGTCAAATGCCTCCTCTCTGTGTCCCAGTGGACCAAACACTGGCAAGCCACACGGGCCATGCCAAATAATACTCCTCAGTTCTGGCAAGACACACGGGCCATGCCAAATAATACTCCTCAGTTCTGGCAAGCCACACGGTCCATGCCAAATAATACTCCTCAGTTCTGGCAAGCCACATGGTCCATGCCAAATAATAATCCTCAGATCGTTGTTATTATTCTCCCAGTTTTCTGATTGGTTGCACTCTTTTGTTGTTTTTTACTGTGTTTATGGGGATGATCTATGTTGTCTTGTGTGATGAGTGTTGTCCTACATGGTGTGTGCTGCACTTTGTGTGTGATCTCAGGCCTGTGTGGCACAATCACAGCAGAACAATAAAATCATTTGACTCATCCAGGTGCTGGTGATGTATGTTTTCTCAGAAAAATGTGTGTGTGTGTGTGTGTGTACTACAGAATTCTCTCTCTTCATCCACTTTATAACCACCATTTTTTGGTGGCACAGAAATATCCACCCAGTAAACTTTTGTTCCTTTTAGATTCCAAAAGTGAAATTCAGAGCCAGAGTAGAGGAGAAACTCCCTATAGGCTTTCCCTCACAGCTGCCTATTTTGGTAGTTAATATAAAACATCACTTGCCTCATTTAACCTCTCTTGGCTGCCCCCTGCTTGCCAGTCAAAGCAAAGCATTATACCTCTGAGGAGACGCAGTGCCCGCCAGAGAGGAAAAGAGTAGCTTTAGGACAGAGAGGAGGCTAGTAGCTTTAGGACAGAGAGGAGGAGAGTAGCTTTAGGACAGAGAGGAGGAGAGGGACACGGGCAGAGAGGAGAATATGGACATGTACATAGAGGAGAGGGACACGGACAGAGAGGAGGAGAGGGACACGGACAGAGAGGAGGAGAGGGACACGGACAGAGAGGAGGAGAGTAGCTTTAGGACAGAGAGGAGGAGAGTAGCTTTAGGACAGAGAGGATGAGAGTAGCTTTAGGACAGAGAGGAGGAGAGTAGCTTTAGGACAGAGAGGAGGAGAGGGACACGGACCGAGAAGAGGAGAGGGACACGGACAGAGAGGAGGAGAGGGACACGGACCGAGAAGAGGAGAGGGACACGGACAGAGAGGAGGAGAGGGACACGGAGAGTAAATGAGTCTGTAACCTCAGTGTGGTAAATGAACCTGTAACCTCAGTGTGGTAAATGAGCCTGTAACCTCAGTGTGGTAAATGAGCCTGTAACCTCAGTGTGGTAAATGAGCCTGTAACCTCAGTGTGGTAAATGAGCCTGTAACCTCAGTGTGGTAAATTAGCCTGTAACCTCAGTGTGGTAAATGAGCCTGTAACCTCAATGTGGTAAATGAGCCTGTAACCTCAGTGTGGTAAATGAGCCTGTAACCTCAGTGTGGTAAATGAGCCTGTAACCTCAGTGTAGTAAATGAGCCTGTAACCTCAGTGTGGTAAATGAGCCTGTAACCTCAGTGTGGTCCTTCTTCTTCAGACCCAAGTGTTTGATTACTCATCCAGACAGAGTGGAGGTAGTTCTATTGTTAGGGAGGATGAGGAGGAGTGATGTCAATTTTTACGAGGAGGCAGCACGGCCTTGTGATGTCACGCAAGGTTTTATCTCGACACAGTCAGGGGGATGAGGCTCTTTGGAAGTCCACACATCAGCCTTGTGGAGAATGTTCACACATCCCACGCACACACATTCACATAGCAAAACACGCTTGTGCACACACGGACACTCACACTAAAACACACACACACATACTGACACAGCCATGCATGCAGACACTCACACACAGAGAGACACACAACTATGAGACGGCACCTAACTAGATCTCTCTCCCTGTGAGCGCAACAATGGCCGTTCTCTGACGCACAGAGACGTCGCTGAGCAATTTCCAGGCGAGTGCAGGAGCCCCCCCCCCCACACACACACACACAATTCTCATCCCACCCCCCACCATCAGAGCCCTCGATGAGAGATAAAAAAAGGGACTGTTGTTGTTGACAGGAGAGATGGACGCCTCTGTTTTCCTCCTCCTCTGCCTCAATCTCCTGATGCCCACAGAATGAGAAGTTAAAGATTAAAAGGCGAGGAAGAAAAGCACTGCGTTATGAAGGCGTTCCCCTGATCTCTACCTCCCTCTTCCCCTGACCTCTACCTCCCTCTTCCCCTACCAGCCCCTCTACCACCTCCCTCTTCCCTTACCAGCCCCTCCACCACCCCCCTCTTCCCCTACCAGCCCCTCCACCACCCCCCTCTTCCCTTACCAGCCCCTCCACCACCCCCCTCTTCCCCTACCAGCCCCTCCACCACCCCCCTCTTCCCCTACCAGCCCCTCCACCACCCCCCTCTTCCCCTACCAGCCCCTCCACCACCCCCCCCCCCTACCAGCCCCTTCTTCCCTACCAGCCCCTCCACCACCCCCCTCTTCCCCTACCAGCCCCTCCACCACCCCCCTCTTCCCCTACCAGCCCATCCACCACCCCCCTCTTCCTCTACCAGCCCGTCTCCCCCACCATCACCCCCCCACACACACCATCCCCCCCCCCCCCCCCAACCACCCTCTCTTCCCCCACCAGCCCCATTCCCAGCACCCCAGCCCTGAGGAGTGGAGCATAGCAAGGAAAGAGTGGGGGTCCGGGGCCATGTGATACGGCTTCACCCCCAGGCAGAGCGAGCAGGGGCCTGCTATGTCTCTCTTGCATGATTAATCTGTCTGAGGGGCAGGAGGACTGCCACAGCCCTGCCTGACTGGTTAACTCCCTGCTAACCATGTCTTCACACTCACTCACACTAGCACACAGCACACACTGGCACAGACGCGGAGATGTGCACCTAAACAATCACAGGATCTCACACCTCGGAGTATAGTTGGAGACTACTGTAGGTGGATTCACCTGTATAGAGTCTCACATTCAGCAACTCTGATGTCCTACTGTACTGTAGCTTTTCTTAAGCCAGCCTAAAGGCACAAGTCCTCCAAAGTCATTCACGGCGCAACACACAGTATATCCAATGACACTGGTACTGTTGTTTCTACCTACAGAATAGGCTCCCACGCATGGCCTTAGACATGCCTGGGAGAATAAAGAATAGAATTAAGAATAGAATAAAGAAGCTAATGAAAGTCTATCTATGGGCTGGATAGGACTATATACTGATACTATGACGTGGATAGGAACCTCAGAGGGACCATGTGATTGGCCTCCAGCTCTGTGACCATCATCTCCTCGTGAGGGTGTTTTTCTGTCTAATTCACCTGAGGCAGACAGAGAGATGTCATACTGCTCCTTATCTCTCAGACAGGGGGCTCCAGTTATGTCATGGTCAAATCCCATTGACAGAAACCCAGCACCGAGGCAACATAATGTTGTCTTAAAAAGTGACTCAGATATTCACCAACTTGACATGACACATACACACGATACAAACACAATACGCATACAATACAAATAATCACATTCTTACATACAGTGTCCTATATTTGGCCACTGGTTCATTATGGTGATGTCCAGCCCTGGTGTTAAGGTGTCTTCAGGTTGGTTGAGGTGCTTAGCACAGCACGAGGCCAGTGACCAGGCAGCCAGCCAGCCAGGCAGGGAGGTATGCAGGGAGGCAGGCAGGGATAGGGTTAACATCCTGCAGTCCGCTCCGCATTAACTGGAAAGGAATGAAGTGTCAAGCGTGTTCTCACCGCAGTGAGACGGTCTAAACCCCGCCTCCTCCCAGCCGTCCCTCCACCAACCTCACCCCCCCACCCTGCCCGTCTGCCCCCAGCAACCTCCCACAGCCGTGACCAAATTATTTTCTAGCCTCCCGAGATTCGCCTCGCCAGACAAAAATCTTCAGCACAGTCCTGATTCAGTGCACAAGCACGCAGCCTCCCTCTTCTGTCAACGCCTCTCTGCCGCCACTTTAAAGAAAATAGGCGTCCTTTTTTTATTTATTTTTATAAAGGGCCTCCACACAAAACAACTCCCCTCTCACAAGGTCCATACTCTCTCTCCCCTCTCACTTTTTCTCTCACTCTCTCACACCGGGTTTTAGGTTACCATGATTTTTAGAATGTTGTGTCAAAAAGTTGGTAGTGTCACGGTTAGTGTCTCGGTCTAAAAAGTGTAAGAGGAGAGTCAAGTGCAGAAGGGAGAATAAGGGAAACTGATGGACACCTCATGATCAAGAGGAGAGAAGGGGGGAGAGAGTAGACAGAGAGAGGTGGAGAGGGAGGGAGAGAGTAGACAGAGAGAGGTGGAAAAGGGGGGAGAGAGTAGGCAGAGAGAGGTGGAGAAGGGGGGAGAGAGTAGACAGAGAGGTGGAGAGGGAGGGAGAGAGAAAATAAGCCCCACCAGCGAGCAGGCCGTACAGCCCTGCCAAACTGCTAGAGGAAAAAAAATGGTTTTATTTATAGTGCGCTGTATCCATGGCAACCGGAGAGGTCAGGCAAGCTGGGCCTGTGCTTCACCCCGCTCTGGGGATTAGGATTTCACAGAGGTTCTCAGATGTGCGGAAGGTGGGCTTGAGCGGCTCGCCAACGCAGGCAGCCCTTCTGCCTAGTGGGAAAGCTGGGCCCTCCGAGGGAAGAGGGGGGAGCAGCCAAGAGTCCAGGGAATTCTCTGGGAATAGCGATTTGGTGGTGGGGGGGGGGGGGGGTAGACTCACACGCATGGAGAGAGGTGTGGAGACAGCTTTAATGAGCTAGCCCCTGTTCCATGGGGGGCTCGCTGGAGTTTATCTGTTTGGCTTTGTTTTTCACTCTCCTTTTCACCCAAATATAAGAACAACAAAGGGTCAGGCAGGGTCAGGGAACACATTTTCTCTTTTTACATTATCAAACCCTCAAAATCACCTTATAAATAATGAACACAGACCTTAATGTACCCCTGGAAGGATACCAATCCTGGCACTCTTTACAAAGCATGGGTACAAAACACAGCAGAAATGAAAAGGAAGACAAAACAGTCCTGAATCGGGGTGAAATAATATTCTTCCTCAGTGTGATCTAATATAGGATTGAAAATTGGAAGACTAAACTGATATTGTGATTCTCAGCAGAGTCATCTGGGAGGGTCATTATCCAGTGATCCTGAGAGACCAACTGTGTTGGAGAGACGGTGCATCATCCTTACTGCATGTCCAACCAGAAGAAGGCTCTGTGAGGCTCTGTGAGGCTCTGTGAGGCCCTCTGAGGCTCTGTGAGGCTCTGTGAGGCAGGGAGGGACATTGTTTTGGCCTTGTTATTTTCATGCAGAGGACTGTGTGAGAGAGTCCTTCCAAATCCTGGCGTGGGAGCCAGTTGGAGTAGACCAGCGTGAGGGAGAGGGGGAGAGAGAGTAGCAGAGAGAAAGAGTCACGGAGAGAGGGGGGGGTGAGAGAAGGGGAGGGGGGATGTGGGTGACAGGGGGTGAGGGTTTGACTTGCCCTCCAAGAACTGCACCATGTGAGCGGTAGTGTACAGACCACCAGATTCCTCCTGGGGCAGGGGACGCAGCCAGGGGACGCGATCATCGTTGCTAGGAGACAGGCATTGGGGCTAGTGTTGCCATGCTGAGGGTCTAATGTGGAACAGGGATGGGACTCTACTACACACTGTCTAGGAGCCCATGTGACAGGAAAACAAGCAGCTCAAGATATATGGGTGGTTTCCCAGACAGTGTTGGAGGGTCTAGTGTCTCTAGGGGGCACCATCAGCACCAGCAACACCTGCGGCTGCGTCAATTGGCTGGCTCAGCCAACATGGCCTCTGTGAGCTGTGACCACTCCAATCATTGTGGTTGCCAGGATACCGTAGATGTTGCAAGCACATGATGGCTGTTATTGCCTGTGGGGTGGTCGGTATGGCGTTCTGGGATGGTCACAGTTACAGGGGGGAGGGGGAAGAGTTGGAGTAAGAGAGAGTGTCCATGTTGCTAGGAGGTGAGCTCTGCCAGTGATGGCTGCGTGTTAGGTTGTTAGAGTGAGTGAGAGCGAGTGTAGATTGCCAATCAAGTTCATTAGGCATGTCAGTCCAGAGCATGGCGCTCAGGTCAGGGTTGTGCTGATTTCAGTCCTCACCAACGCTGGCTCAGGTTACAGTGAGATTGACTGACAGGGAACAGTGAAATATGTGAGGAACTCAGAGGGTTTGTGTAACTGTGGCCCATCCCCAGGCGACAGAGAGAGAGCCCGGCCATGCCAGTGCAGACCATTCTATCCTCTTTATGGAAGAGGACACAGCAGGAAGACATTTATCTGTATCCTGGGAACAAAGACCACACACAACCAGATCACACATATGTACAGTACACACACATATACACACACATGTACACATACAGTGGGGCAAAAAAGTATTTAGTCAGCCACCAATTGTGCAAGTTCTCCCACTTAAAAAGATGAGAGAGGCCTGTAATTTTCATCATAGGTACACTTCAACTATGACAGACAAAATGAGAAGAAAAATCCAGAAAATCACATTGTAGGATTTTTAATGAATTTAGTTGTAAATTATGGTGGAAAATAAGTATTTGGTCAATAACAAAAGTTTCTCTCAATACTTTGTTATATACCCTTTGTTGGCAATGACAGAGGTCAAACGTTTTCTGTAAGTCTTCACAAGGTTTTCACACACTGTTGCTGGTATTTTAGCCCATTCCTCCATGCAGATCTCCTCTAGAGCTGTACATGCTCCTCCCACCTTCCTCTTCTGACACACACGCCTACACACAGAGTCCATTAGCCATTCAGACTACACTGAGCACACAATGATACATACTGTACAAACACGCATGCACAATACACACACACACAGATTCTCCAAGATGTGTCTTTCAGTTTAGACATACGATAATGAAGTCATTTTCAAATGTGACCCGATTCAGGAAACTAGGCGTATGTCGCAAGTCACGACTTCACAGGAGAGCTGTTTGAACGGGAAAATAAAAAGGTGTATTTTGGCAGAAATGCCTTCACGAACATATGAACTGTCATGTGCCTTATTAATATCAAACTTGTATGCAAATTACAGTAAACCAGTTTAAAATCGGAATGTTGTAATAATTACAGATTCCTTAGTTTGACCAAAGATGATCCATTATTTTGACAAGATAGCCGAGTGATCGCTCTAACAATGGACATACATGTCCTCAATGATTGAAGGCATGCGAGATCAGGTGGGACCATTCTAGACAATGAGAGGGCAGATAAACTTGTGAACAACAGGCACAACTAAGTATTTCTTCTCAAAGTTGCCGGAATGCCACGTGCATCCACTTATATCAGTACATTTGTAACAGCCTAAACATTGCGAAACTTCTATTCGATCAAATAAACCTGACGTATTTCGACACTCTCTCAAAGTGTCCCATACAAAAAAGGGCTTATCTCACGTGGACAGATTTTGGGCAGTGGAGATCCTCTTGTTTTGCCTTTGATTTGACAAAGTGCTTTCAATTGTAATACTATTTCCTGGTTCCGGTCATCTGCTCTCTGCCAGTGGCTGGAGGGTTTAAATGCTTAGGAATTTAGGTTTATGGTAGGTTGAAATTTAAAATGACCGCCTGTCCCTTCAAGGGTTAATTACATTTGTTGTGAGTCCTAGGGGCTAGTCAGGCTGATCTTCAGTCTTAATATTAATTTGAATAGTTTTTAACAGTTCAATAATTTACCTTGAGCCTTGTCCAGTATCTTGTTGGATTATTTGTACATTTTGTAAATACTAGCACTTGTTTCGAGAGACATGAAGTAAAAACCATGCACTGGATATTCTGCTTCCTGCCTCTCCTTGCCTATTATTGCTCACCAACACCAGCCAGACAGCTCCAACCATCCAGGGCAACTAAGGGACATACCAACCATCTGTCTGGTCGTGTTGGGGTGTCTGTCTGGTAGTGCTGGGGTACCTGTCTGGTAGTGATGGGAAGGTAATCAGGGAGTGACACATATAGGGAAGGTAATCAGGGAGTGACACATATAGGGAAGGTAATCAGGGAGTGACACATATAGGGAAGGTAATCAGGGAGTGACACATATAGGGAAGGTGATCAGGGAGTGACACATATAGGGAAGGTAATCAGAGAGTGACACATATAGGGAAGGTGATCAGGGAGTGACACATATAGGGAAGGTAATCAGAGAGTGACACATATAGGGAAGGTAATCAGGGAGTGACACATATAGGGAAGATAATCAGGGAGTGACACATATAGGGAAGGTAATCAGGGAGTGACACATATAGGGAATGTAATCAGGGAGTGACACATATAGGGAAGATAATCAGGGAGTGACACATATAGGGAAGGTAATCAGGGAGTGACACATATAGGGAAGGTAATCAGGGAGTGACACATATAGGGAAGGTAATCAGGGAAGTAATGGAGTCCAGGTGAGTCTGACAACACGCAGGTGCACGTAACAATGGTGACAGGTGTGAGCAGCCTGGTGACCTAGAGGCCGGAGAGGGAGCACACGTGACACATTCACCCAGTTCAATGTGACATTTAGGCTACTATATGATACTCTAATTTTCCGTGTACCCATCATAGGTTGTTACAACCTAGCCTATGAATGAAAGTTGACAACATAGGTGCACAGATCGAGAGAAAAATTTGGTAATCAAGGTGACAGACAGTGAACCATTCAGTACCGCTTTGCAGACTCTTGACTGCATCTAGCTGATCTAGGGTGTAATCATTAGTTACAGCTGTAAGTTGCTTGGGGTATGTCTCTATCTATCTCTATCTATCAGTTTTGCACATTGAGAGACTGACATTTTTTCCCATTCCTCCTTGCAAAACAGCTCGAGCGCAGTGAGGTTGGATGGAGAGCATTTGTGAACATCAGTTTTCAGTTCTTTCCACAGATTGATTGGATTCAGGTCTGGACTTTGACTTGGCCATTCTAACACCTAGATATGTTTATTTTTGAACCATTCCATTGTAGATTTTGCTTTATGTTTTGGATCATTGTCTTGTTGGAAGACAAATCTCCGTCCCAGTCTCAGGTCTTTTGCAGACTCCATCAGGTTTTCTTCCAGAATGGTCCTGTATTTGGCTCCATCCATCTTCCCATCAATTTTAACCATCTTCCCTGTCCCTGTTGAAGAAAAGCAGGCCCAAACCATGATGCTGCCACCACCATGTTTGACAGTGGGGATGGTGTGTTCAGCTGTGTTGCTTTTACACCAAACATAACGTTTTGCATTGTTGCCAAAAAGTTCAATTTTGGTTTCATCTGACCAGAGCACCTTCTTCCACATGTCTGGTGTGTCTCCCAGGTGGCTTGTGGCAAACTTTAAACAACACTTTTTATGGATATCTTTAAGAAATGGCTTTCTTCTTGCCACTCTTCCATAAAGTCCAGATTTGTGCAATATAAGATTGATTGTTGTCCTATGGACAGAGTCTCCCACCTCAGCTGTAGATCTCTGCAGTTCATCCAGAGTGATCATGGGCCTCTTGGCTGCATCTCTGATCAGTCTTCTCCTTGTATGAGCTGAAAGTTTAGAGGGACGGCCAGGTCTTGGTAGATTTGCAGTGGTCTGATACTCCTTCCATTTCAATAATATCGCTTGCACAGTGCTCCTTGGGATGTTTAAAGCTTGGGAAATATTTTTGTATCCAAATCCGGCTTTAAACTTCTTCACAACAGTATCTCGGACCTGCCTGGTGTGTTCCTTGTTCTTCATGATGCTCTCTGCGCTTTTAACGGACCTCTGAGACTATCACAGTGCAGGTGCATTTATACAGAGACTTGATTACACACAGGTGGATTGTATTTATCATCATTAGTCATTTAGGTCAACATTGGATCATTCAGAGATCCTCACTGAACTTCTGGAGAGAGTTTGCTGCACTGAAAGTAAAGGGGCTGAATAATTTTGCACGCCCAATTTTTCAGTTTTTGATTTGTTAAAAAAGTTTGAAATATCCAATAAATGTCGTTCCACTTCATGATTGTGTCCCACTTGTTGTTGATTCTTCACAAAAAAATACATTTTTATATCTTTATGTTTGAAGCCTGAAATGTGGCAAAAGGTCGCAAAGTTCAAGGGGGCCGAATACTTTCGCAAGGCACTGTACATTTTTGGGGCTGCCTCTCGTTCCAGCTTCGCTGCCGTGCTGCCTCCTCATACCACCGCTGCTCAGCTTTCGCTGCCTCCAGCTCTGCCTTGTGGCAGCGATATTCCCCAGCCAATGCCCAGGGTCCTTCTCCGTCCAGAATCTCCTCCCATGTCCATGAGTCCAGAGATTTCTGTTGCTGCCCGATACCACGCTGCTTGGTCCTTTTTTGGTGGGTGATTCTGTCACGTTCGTTATAGCGATGAGACCAAGGCGCAGCGTCATGTGAATACATCTTCTATTTTAAAGAAACAAAGAACACTTCAACAAACTTACAAACTTAGAACAAAACGAACGTGAAGCTATATAGAATAAGTGCAGTCCAAGGCAACTAATACATAGACAATCACCCACCCCATCTCACGCCCTGACCATACTAAAACAAAGACAAAACAAAGGAACTAAGGTCAGAACGTGACAAAAACGTAAAACTTTTTTAATGTTTCACTATTTTTATTTGTATGAAATTCATTGAGGAGGATGGTCCTCCACTTCCTCCTCCGAGGAGCCTCCACTCATTGAGGTACATGTTGGGGTTGGGGTATCTACTTGGTATTGATGGGGTGTGGTAGTGTTGTTGTGTGTCTAGTGGAGTTGAGCTGTGCGTCTGCTATAGTGTTTAGCATCTTAGAGGCTGCTGTCCTGTACTGTACGTAGACTTGAAATCACTAGGCACTAATGGAACACTGGTCACTTTAATAATGTTTACATATTTTGCATTACTCATCTCATACTGTATAGATTGTATTCTATTCTATTCTACTGTATTTTAGTTTATGCCACTCCGACATTGTTGGCCAAATATTTATATATTCTTAATTCCATTCCTTTAGTGTAGATGTATGTGTAATGTGGAGTTGAGCTGTGTGTCTAGTGGAGTTGAGCTGTGAGTCTAGTGGAGTTGAGCTGTGTGTCTAGTGGAGTTGAGCTGTGTGTCTAGTGGAGTTGAGCTGTGAGTCTAGTGGAGTTGAGCTGTGCGTCTAGTGAGTTATGTGTCTAGTCTTAAGAAGCCAGAGCAGATAGGAGGCTTGGGGCTCTGGTTATCAGGAGGTACAGACACAAAGGCCTGTGTGTTCCTCAGTAATTGGATCTGCTCCACCCTGGTGCCCCCAAGACCCTTACCCACCCCTCTCCCTCCTCCTCCTCCTCCTCCTCCTCCTCTGTTTCCTCCTCCTCCCCTTCCTCCTCCTCGCCTCCCTCCTCCTCCTCTTCCTCTGTTTCCTCCTCTTCTGTTTCCTCCTCCTCCTCCCCCTCCCCTCCATCCTCCTCCTCCTCCTCTGTTCCCTCCTCCTCCTATTCCTCCTCCTCCCTACACACAACCCCTTCATACGCAACACCACACCAATTACATCACACACACAATAGATCTGAGGGGTTGTGCATCATGAGTTCAGTATTAACACCCTCTAACTAATTTTGTGCATCAGTGTTTTCCTTATTTGTTTTGATCCGCATCATCATTGGAAATGTGTTTGTGTCATGCTTATTCCTGGCTTTAGGGGTACTTTATTAGGTTTAACTTAAAACTTAACCGGAGACTCTTTAGTTGAAAAAGAATTTGAGAAATATAATTTATAGTTATATATATTTGTTTTACCTTTATTGAAGGCAGGGAGTCATACTGAGATCACAGTCTCTTCTGCAAATGAGCCTTGCATGAACACATCAATAAACAACAATTATACAATATATATCTATATATACATCAAATACACTATACATATCTATATATACATCAAATACACTATTCATATCTACGTATACATTAAATACACAATACATATCTATATATACATCAAATACACTATATATATCTATATATACATCAAATACACAATACATATCTATATATACATCAAATGCACAATACATGAAAAGCAAAAAACAATCATATGAAGAAAACACATTTTTCAGTCAAAAGGCCCTCTTGAAGGGCCTAGAGGCACCAACTCCACCAACTTTAAAGAATTTTGGAGATCATTCCACATGAGAGGCGCAAAAAAACCTAAAAACTGATTTACACAACACGGTGGCGCCTGAAGAGACTCCCAGGGTTAGTCATCCCTGAGTCCGGGTATGGTAATTTATACGTCTGAAGGTTAACAATGAGGTAAAGTATGGCAGTAGTTTATGCAAGAGGGCTTTATAGACAGAAACATTGAAACGCATCAAACTACGAGACTTCAAGAAAGGCCAACCTACTTTCTGATACAAAATGCAAAGATGTGTACTGAACCTATCGCCGTAATAAAGTGCAATGTGCTATGATGATAACCTGCTTCCAATGGCTTCAATAGAGTGGCAACTGCATAGAGGATATCGCCATAGTCAATAACTGAATGTTGACAATGATTTGCTATTTAACGAAAGACCGGACCTGTTCCTATTCCAGAAGTTTACATACACCAAATTGACTGTGTATGAGCTTGAAAAAAATCCAGAAAATTATGTCATGGCTTTAGAAGCTTCTGATAGGCTAATTGACATAATTTGAGTCAATTGGAGGTGTACCTGTGGATGTATTTCAAGGCCTACCTTCAAACTCAGTGCCTCTTTGCTTGACATCATGGAAAAATCAAAAGAAATCAGCCAAAACCTCAAAAAAAATATAGACATCCACAAGTCTGGTTCATCCTTGGGAACAATTTCCCAACACCTGAATGTACCACGTTCATCTGTATAAACAATAATAACAAAAATACCGTGGGACAACGCAGCTGCCATACCACTCAGGAAGGAGACGCATTCTGTCTCCTAGAGATGAACATACTTTGGTGCGAAAAGTGCAAATCAATCCCAGAACAACAGCAAAGGACCTTGCAAAGGACCCAGCAAACAACCCTGCTGGAGGAAACAGGTACAAAGTTTCTATAGCCACAGTAAAACAGTCCTATATCAACATTACCTGAAAGGTTGCTCAGCAAGGAAGAAGCCACTGCTCCAAAACCACCATAAAAAAGCCAGACTACGGTTTGTAACTGCACATGGGGACAAAGATGATACTTTTTGGAGAAATGTCCTCTGGTCTGATGAAACAAAAATAGAACTGTTTGGCCATAATGACCATCGTTATGTTTGGAGGAAAAGGGGGAGGCTTGCAAGCCGAAGAACACCATCCTAACCGTGAAGCACGGGGGTGGCAGCATCATGTTGTGGGGTTGCTTTGCTGCAGGAGAGGCTGGTGCACTTCAAAAAATAGATGGCATCATGAGGAAGGAAAATTATGTGGAAATATTGATGCAACATCTCAAGACATCAGTCACAAAGTTAAAGCTTGGTCGCAAATGGGTCGTTCAAATGGACAATGACCCCAAGCATACTTCCAAAGTTGTGGCAAAATGGCTTAAGGACAACAGAGTCAAGGTATTGGAGAGGCCATCACAAAGCCCTGACCTCAATCCTATAGAAAATGTGTGGGCAGAACTGAAGAAGCGTGTGCGAGCAAGGAGGCCTACAAACCTGACTCAGTTACACCAGCTCTGTCAGGGGGAATGGGCCAAAATTCACCCAACTTATTGTGGGAAGCTTGTGGAAGGCTACCCAAAAAGTTTGACCCAAGATAAACAATTTAAAGGCAATGCTACCAAATAAAAATTGAGTGTATGTAAACCTCTGACCTACTGGGAATGTGAAAGAAATAAAAGCTGAAATAAATAATTCTCTCTACTATTATTCTGACATGTCACATTCTTAAAATAAAGTGGTGAGAATTTTTACTAGGATTGAATGTCAGGAATTTTGAAAAACTGAATTTAAATGTATTTGGCTAAGGTGTATGTAAACTTCGACTTCAACTGTAAGTATTCAGACCATTTACACAGTACGTTGTTGTAGCACCTTTGACTCTACCTTTGACTCTACATCCTTGGCACAGCTGTATTTGGGGAGTTTCTCCCATTCTTCTCTGCAGATCCTCTCAAGCTCTGTCAGGTTGAATGGGGAGTATTGCTGGACAGCTATTTTCAGGTCTCTCCAGAGATATTCGATCAGGTTCAAGTCCGGGCTCTGGCTGGTCCACTCAAGGACATTCGGAGACTTCTCCTGAAGCCACTCCTACATTGTTTTGACTGTCTGCTTAGGGTTGTTGTCCTGTTCGAAGGTGAACCTTCGCCCCAGTTTGAGGTCCTGAGCCCTCTGGAACAGGTTTTCATCCAGGATCTCTCTGTACTTTGCTCCGTTTATCTCAATCCTGACTAAACTCCCAGTCCCTGCTTCTGAATAATATCCCCACAGCATGATGCTGCCACCACCATGCTTCACCGTAAGGATGGTGCCAGGTTTACTCCAAACAAGACGCTTGGTATTCAGGCCAAAGAGTTCAATCTTGGTTTCATCAAACCTGAGAATCTTGTTTCTCATGGTCTGAGTCTTTAGGTGCCTTTTGGCAAACTCCAAACAGGCTGTCATGTGCCTTTAAATGAGGAATGGCTCCGTCTGGCCATTCTATCATAAAGGCCTGATTGGTGGAGTGCTGCAGGCATGGTTGTCCTTCAGAAACCCTTCCCCAGATCTGTGCCTCGACACAATCCTGTCTCTGAGCTCTAGGGACAATTCCTTCGACCTCATGGCTTGGTTTTTGCTCTGACCTCCACTGTCAACTGTGACACCTTATATAGCCAGTAGTGTGCCTTTCCAAATCATGTCCAGTCAATAGAATTTACCACAGGTGGGCTCCAATCAAGTTGTAGAAACAGCTCAAGGATGATCAATGGAAACAGGATGCACCTGAGCTCAATTTCGAGTCTCATAGTAAAGGGTCTGCTTACTTATGTAAATAAGGTATTTCAGGTTAGAATTTTTTATAAATGAGCAAAAATTTCTAAAAAACGGTTTTCACTTTGTCACTATTGGGTATTGTGTGTAGATTGCTGAGAAAAAAATTATATTTAATACATTTTAAAATAAGACTATAACGTAACAAAAACAATTAAAGGGGTCTGAATACTTTTCAATGTCACTGTACATCACAGAAGACATAAAAACATTGGATTTTCAGATGGTTTTTGAAATGATATTTTAATTATGAAATTAACAAAAATAGCAATAACTTTCCAACCATGAGGCCACTAGTTCATTGGACTGCAGGAAAGGACCCTGTACCAATTTCAGTTCAACAAAGGCTTTCTACAGGGCAAAAAATACAGATTGAAGCTCTGACAGAGCCTGGTCAGCTGTCTGGGCAAAAGCATACGCCACAATGTCATCTGCATACAGGTTAATAAAAATAAAAAAATTACAGATAAACTAAAATTGTTCATGTAAATTGTTAAAATAACCTGACCAAGAACCCATCCCTTGTAACGACGTTCTTCGTTTGTTGAAAGAGAGGACCGAAATGCAGCGTGGTGGTTACTCATGTTCTTTAATGAATGAATGACGATACATGAAATAACTAATAAATACGAAAACAACAAACAGAACGTGAAACCTAATACAGCCTATCTGGTGAACACTACACAAAGACAGGAACAATCACCCACAAACACACAGTGAAACCCAGGCTACCTAAATATGGTCCCCAATCAGAGACAATGACGAACACCTGCCTCTGATTGAGAACCATATCAGGCCGAAC
Source organism: Oncorhynchus clarkii lewisi (assembly GCF_045791955.1). NCBI lineage: Eukaryota > Metazoa > Chordata > Actinopteri > Salmoniformes > Salmonidae > Oncorhynchus > Oncorhynchus clarkii. The sequence continues at coordinate 33,085,725 of NC_092175.1, read as the reverse complement.
ATAGAACTGGACAAACTAGACATGTAACATAGAATGCCCACTCAGATCACACCCTGACCAACCAAAACATAGAAATATACAAAGTAAACTATGGTCAGGGTGTGACATCCCTGTGGGACACCCTTTTGTTTTGTCCAGAAAACCTGATTTAACAAGATCAGTAAATATACAGTGTTCTGTCCTTTAAATCATTTTCAAACCAAATTGATGCAAAGAAGCCCAAACAGATATAATATTATATATATATATATATATATATATATATATATATATATATATATATATATATATATAATATAAAACATAATAATTTCAAACCTTGGATGGGTATACAATCACGTGTCTCTACTATGCTTTGGAATACTTGGGAACAGATTTCCTAAATTAAAATCACCTGAAGCTGATTTCCTGGTGTTTCTATATTATTTTATGTCCAACAATGAAAATTCTAAGTAATAATAATAATAATATATATTTCTCAGTAATGATGCCAGTCCGACACAACTTGCTTAGGCAGGGAATGAGAGGAATGTCCACGCTTCAGTGCATTCATTGTTTCTCCAAAATGTAGACGTATCACCAACAGTCTGAGACAGATCTTGGTTGGTTGAGCTTTGTTGAGGATGTGCATCTATTACTCAATTGCCTGAAATTATGCCAGTCAGTTTTTCTAGTCTTGGCCCAGGCCTGATTTCTCATCATAAGATCTGAGAGTTCTTTAGAGAATCAAGGATTTGATTTGTTCCATTTTTAATCTAAGGCAGGTATTCCCAAACTGGGGTACGCAATGTCGTCGGGGGTACGCCAAATAAAAATGTGATTCGCATTTAAAAAAAACATCTCTTCACATTTTCAAACAACCCATTTATATTTTCCAATGGGGCTATACATTTGGGTGAGTTTTTTTTTCTCGCTTGAGTAGCCTCGTTTCACTGCCAAAAATAAAAGTAAACCATTTAGTGTTCCGCAAAATAACAACACAATGTTAAATAGAGGTTTCCCAGTCAAATAATTAACATCCAATCACATTAACCGTTACTCTTGCGGGACTTCCACTAACGGTCCGTATGTAGCCAAACGTAGCTGCTGCTCATGTTGGTATCTGTACTGATGGCGCAAAAGCCATGACAGGGAGACATAGTGGAGTGGTAACGCGCATGTAAGCAGTTGCTCCCGACACCACTTGGGTACACTGCAGCATCCACCGAGAGGCTCTCGCTGCCAAGGGAATGCCTGACATCTTGAAAGACGTTTTGGACACTACAGTGAAAATGGTTAACTTTGTTAAAGCAAGGCCCCTGAACTCTCGTGTATTTTCTGCACTATGCAATGATATGGGTAGCGATCATGTAACGCGTTTACAACATACAGAAGTGCGCTGGTTATCAAGGGGCAAAGTATTGACATGTTTTTTTGAATTGAGAGACGAGCTTAAAGTTTACTGACCATAATTTTCACTTGTCTGACCGCTTGCATGATGACCAGTTTCTCACACGACTGGTCTATCTGTGTGATGTTTTTTCTCGCCTGAATGATCTGAATCTAGGATTACAGGGACTCTCCGCAACTATATTCAATGTGCGGGACAAAATCGAGGCTATGATTAAGAAGTTGTAGCTCTTCTCTGTCTGCCTTATCAAGGACATCACACAGGTATTTCCATCATTGTATGATTTTTTGTGTGCAAATGAACTCAAGCTTACGGACAATGTCAAATGTGATATAGTGAAGCACCTGAGTGAGTTGGGTGTGCAATTCCGCAGGTACTTTCCTGAAACGGATGATACTAACAACTGGATTCGTTATCCCTTTCATGCCCTGCCTCCAGTCGACTTAACGATATCTGAACAAGAGAGCCTCGTCGGAATTGCAACAAGCGGTTCTGTGAAAATGTAATTTAATCAGATGCCACTGCCAGATTTCTGGATTGGGCTGCGCTCAGAGTAGCCTAACTTGGCAAATCGCACTGTTAAGACACTGATGCCCTTTGCAACCACATACCTATGTGAGTGAGAGTGGATTGTCGGCCCTCACTAGCATGAAAACTAAATACAGGCACAGACTGTGTGTGGAAAATGATTTAAGACTGAGACTCTCTCCAATACAACCCAACACTGCAGAGTTATGTGCATCCTTTCAAGCATACCCTTCTCATTAACCTGTGGTGATAAATACGGGTTTATATGTAAGATGGTTAAATAAAGAGCACAATTATTGATTATTATTCTAATATTATTTGTTTCCTGGTCCTACAAGAGCTCTTTGTCACTACCCACGAGCCGGTTTGTGACAAAAACTCACATTCAATCTTATGTTTAATAAATGTATCTTATAGTGTGTGTGGCAGGCTTACGATGATGGCAAAAAAACATAATTTGAGAGTTCGCTGACCCTGGTGCTAGAGGGGGTACGCAGCTGGAGGTTGAATGTTTGAAGGGGTACGGGACTGTGAAAAGGCTGGGAACCACTGCATGTAGAGGTTAAAAGGCCAACATAATGCATTATTAGCCAATTCATTTCCAGCAATATTGCCCACGTATTGCCAAGTGCTAATCTCTAAACTCTGACATTTTCGACTAGCTAACTGGTTGAAAATACAAAAAGTTGTCTATTTAAAAGCTAGGAAAAAAATGTATGAGTAGCTTGCGACGTGCTTCATAATTTAAAAGTAGTTCTCATGCTAGAAAAGGTTGGAGACCCCTGCTCTAATACATGCAATAGAACAGTGATCACTAAGATCATCAGCAAAGATACCACTGGACTTGTGGGGGCTATTTGTTAGAATTAGGGAGGATCAGGGAGTGCTGGATTTTTTACATTAATCCATGTGGGTTTTGCATTAGTTGGGTCAGGTTAAAGTCAAGACATATTCTTAAAATGGTCTGAGGCCGGGGTAAGCCAGTTGGGGGGGGGGGGGGGGGGGGGTGATATTTAGAGAACATCATGCAACAAGAGTTGATTTCACACATATAGTCTCCCTAAAATATATATTTTTATTTCACCTTTATTTAGCCAGGTAGGCCAGTTGAGAACAAGTTCTCATTTACAACTGCGACCTGGCCAAGATAAAGCAAAGCAGTGTGACACAGTCAACAACACAGAGTTACACATGGGATAAACAAACATACAGTCAATACCACAGTAGAGAAAAAAAAAGTCTATATACAGTGTGTGCAAATGAGGGGCTCGTGTCATGCACCCATATATCAAGATGGTCCATATTTGACATCAAACTTTGTTCGTTGATATGCAACAGCCCAAGCCCTCATGATTTGAAGACAGCAGGGATATCCATATTTGTGATATTTGAAATAATAGCACAGGGCGAGCTTACCACAGTGGGCTTCACTATTGGGCCAACAGTAATAGAGCTAACAGTGGAATTCAACTTTATGTCAAAAGATTATTACTGTAGCAGTATGATGATAACGCTGTGAAATAGTGGGAATAGGATGAGTTACCTGAGCAGGGGTTTTTGAGTCAAGGTTTTATAAGAGCCTCCTCTATGTTGGCAGAGAGAACCCAGGTTACACAAAACTGGCTCCGTTGCCAAACCTGTGATTCCTCAACGTTTAGTTTTGTTTTGCTCAACACTTCAGGATCCAGTCTTTACCCACCACCCGGAGGTCATCGACCCAAAGATTGGGAAACAATTCTAAACACACCCTTCATATTGCTGTTCAGCATGCACTCTATGTGGATCATGTATTTGTCTTGGATGTTTCTCTGATTTGGTTTGAACGCCATAATTCAGATGTTCTAAAACATATTTTGAGGTGTGCAGCTAGAAATGATGACTTATTAAAGTCTAATTATTTTGTATTGGACTTTATTTTATATTGCGATGGTGTATGGTTACACATTGTCCTCTTAAAATGGCTGCCATTTTCTGTGAGAATGACGTGTCCCCTTTCTCTGCCGTAGCTTTGGCCCTGTCCCTCTCTGTTTTCTCTCTCTCTCTATCTCTCTCATTCGTATTGTCCAACGATTCTGTTGACGTCTCTCTTTTATTTGTTCCTCGTTTCTCTTTTCCCCATCCAACACAATGAACAGCGCCCAACAGAAGCACAGGGTGTTTGGCGCCAGGCAGGCATCTCCGCTCCATGGCTCCAGAGAGACAGGCTCCAGCTAGCACTGTGAGAGAGGAACTTGGTTATGCTCCGGTTCTGGTGCTGGCTCACCGGCAGGCCCCGTGGCTTCGGTCCCGCTCCAGGACGGGTGGCAGCAGAGTGGACAATGGAACTCAGTCTATACAGGGGGTGTTGGGGGGGGACTGGCTAGTCCAGCAAGAGGGTCTTATCCTCCCAGGGCAAATGCACGCCACCAGCTGCTGGCCCCTTCCTATGCTTTCATTAAAACAGCCTCCCTCCCACTCTTCTGGGTAATCCAGCCAGTTTAAAATAAAAGCCGCCATCCCTTTCTCCCTCTATATCTGTGTTTCTCACTTCGTTCCCAGGTCCGTCTCTGGCCCCCTCCCTCACTTCTCTCTTTCCTCCCTCACTTCCCTCTTTCCTCCTGGTCTCTCTTTCTTCCTGGTCTCTCTTTCCTCCCTCACTTCTCTCTTTCCTCCTGGTCTCTCTTTCCTCCTGGTCTCTCTTTCCTCCTGCTCTCTCTTTCTTCCTGGTCTCTCTTTCTGGATCTCTTCCTCCTCCACTCCTCATCTCTCTTTCTCCCTCTCACAGTGCAGGGGCCAGAGCAGAGAAAGGTGAGAGTAGCCAGCTGTACATGCTTCTTCCTCTGCATCATTACTGCACACTGATACACACAAATATCTGTGTGTGTGTGTGTGTGTGTGTGTGTGTGTGTGTGTGTGTGTGTGTGTGTGTGTGTGTGTGTGTGCGTGCGTGCGTGCGTGCGTGTGTGTGTGTTGCGGTGGTGGACAGTAGTCCGTTCCATTGTGTGTCCATGGATCCTGTCAGAGCCTCAGGTTTTCCAGCGCTCAGCCCAAAGCCAAGCTGAAGCCAGGCACTGCCAGAGGGAGCAAGTGCAATGTAGGGCGCCCGGCAAGCTGGACGCAGGCAGAATATCAACGCTGCCCGCAAGCCAGCCACTCCTCCTCCCAGCAGCCCACCTGCCGACTTGCGTGCTGAAAGCGGAGGGGGTAGGATGGGGTGGGGGGACAGGCTGCAGGAAATTGCCAGGTAGTTTCCAGACCCACTTCCCTGTGTCGCGCCCAATTAATCAGAGCTGCATCCGTTCTGGATGGACCCCTACCTCCAGGACGGGGGTGGGGTGGGGGCCGGGGCTGATGTGTACATGTGTGAGGGGTGTCAGAGAAGAAAGAGTGCGGAGGTGAGAGTAGGTTTTGGTGTGTATGTGCATGTGTGTGTGTGGTGTGTATGTGCATGTGCGTGTGTTGGTGTGTTTGTATGAGATCGAGGGAGAGAGACAGAGAGAGGGAGAGGGGAAGAGAGAGTGTGAAGGGGGTGGGGGTTGTCAGTGCTGGGTTGACTCCAGACTCACAGTCAGAACTACAATCATGGGCGGCCTCTGGCCCGCTGCTCTCCTCCTCTTCCAGAGACCTCTCTATGTTCCAGGATGGATCAGCCTGCCTCTCTCGCTCCCTGCTGGGATTCTCTATCTCCCCGGGCACAGGATCAGTTTTCAGCAGCACCTGTATAGCTCAGCACCTCTATGTTTACTCCCCCGTAGCTCCTACCACACCTGGACTCAGGCTACCCCACCCCCTTTGATCTCTCCTCTCGGCTTTTCCTTCACTTCTACTCTGTGGTCCCCTGAGTGCCTGGATGTTGGTGCTCTTATTTCACCAAGTTCTCATTCTCCATTTTCATTTTCCTGAGCAATAATGTTGTTACCTGTGAGTGAATGAGTGTTGGTGGTTGTGGCGGTAGATAATGCATTTATTTGTGTGTGTGCTTGTGTGTGTGTGTGCAGGTGGCAGGCATGTGTGTCTGTGTATGTGTGTGTGGCAGGTATGTGTGTGTGTGTGTGTGTGTGTGTGTGCGTGTGTGTGTGTGTGTGTGTGTGTGTGTGTGTGTGTGTGTGTGTGTGTGTGTGTGTGTGTGTGTGTGTGTGTCTGGCATGCCCGTGTGTGTTCATGCGTGTATGTATGTGCGCAATGTGTGTGAGCACGGTGCTGCGTGGAGGCCGGTGGAGGCACGGTGTGGTGCGGTGCAGAGCGGAGCAGGGAGACAGCTGCCCTGACAGATGCCGGGAGGCAGGACCCCACCAGGGAGCAGAGGGGGGTGGGGGGGGGGGTGGGGGCTGGCACTCTCTCACCCCAACGGAAACACCACAGGCTGCAGAGGAAGTGGGCAGGGGGACAAACCAGGGGACCCAGTGTGTGTGTGTGTGTGTGTGTGTGTGTGTGTGTGTGTGTGTGTGTGTGTGTGTGTGTGTGTGTGTGTGTGTGTGTGTGTGTGTGTGTGTGCGTGTGTGTGTGTGTGTGTGTGTGTGTGTGCGTGTGTGTGTGTGCACATTTGTGCGTGTGTTAATTTGAAAGTAAATCTATATCGCTGGTACTGTATATTCATTATATGCTCTGTTACGATTGGTAGGATTAATGGTGGTGCTAGTACAGTACGTCACCACATTACTAGCAGCTTTTGCAGGAGTAGAAAGTATGGTATTAGTACTACTACTACAGTATTCATAGAGACAGTGGAAGTGGTGAGGGTTTTAGAGGAATAGTCCACCCCCAAATCAAAGTTTGACAGTCGTATGCATGTACCTCAAAAGTGCCATAGTCAAGCCAAATTCCACTCCACCTGTTTATAGATCCTGTTACATGTAATAGGAGAACTCTGTAGGTTTTCATCCCAAATGACTGGGAGAGATTGGCACCTTCTAATTCCAGCCATCTACTCTACATCCATCTAAAATGTCCACATGACTGGTTCATTCTTTCATTGTCGCAACTTTATCATTTCATCAAGCAAACTACTGATAAATAAAATAAAATAAAATTGTATTGGTCACATGCACATATTTAGCAGATGTTATTGCGGGTGTAGCGAAATGCTTGTGTTCCTAGCTCCAACAGTGCAGTAGTATCTAACAATACACAACAATACACACAATACACACACATTTAAAAGTAGGAGAATGGAATTAAGAAATATATAAATATTAGATTGAGCAATGTCTGAATGGCATTGACTAAAATACAGTAGGACAGAATACATTATATACATATGAGATGAATATAGCAGTATGTAAACATTATTCATATATTACTTAACCATTAAGATAAGCTGAACAAAATAATATACAATTGTATTTGTCACATGCTTACTTACGGGCCCTTCCCAACAATGCAGAAAGAAAAAATAATAGTGAAATGTTTACTTACGGGCCCTTCCCAACAATGCAGAGAGAAAAAATAATAGTGAAATGTTTACTTACGGGCCCTTCCCAACAATGCAGAGAGAAAAAATAATAGTGAAATGTTTACTTACGGGCCCTTCCCAACAATGCAGAGAGAAAAAATAATAGAAAGATAAGATGAGGAATAAATACACAATGAGTAACGATAACCTGGCAATATACAGTGCATTCGGAAAGTATTCAGCCCCTTCACTTTTTCCACATTTTGTTACGTTACAGCCTTATTCTAAAATTGATTAAATTAATGTTTTCCCTCATCAATCTACACACAATACCCCATAATGACAAAGCAAAACCATTTTTTTTAAATTTGTGCAAATGTATAAAAATTAGAAAACAAAAATATGACATTTACATAAGTATTCAGACCCTTTACTCAGTACTTTGTTGAAGCACCTTTGGTAGTGATTACAGCATTGACTCTTCTTGGGTATGACATTCCAAGCTTGCCACACCTGTATTTGGGGAGTTTCTCCTATTCTTCTCTGCAGATCCTCTCAAGCTCTGTCAGGTTGGATGGGGAGCGTCGCTTTCATCAAGGATCTCTCTATACTTTGCTCCGTTCATCTTTCCCTCGTTCCTGACTAGTCTCACAGTCCCTGCACCGGAAAAACATCCCCACAGCATGATGCTGCCACCACCATGCTTCACAGTAGGGATGGTGCCAGGTTTCCTCCAGACGTGATGCTTGACATTCAGGCCGAAGAGTTCAATCTTGGTTTCATCAAACCAGAGAATCTTGTTTCTCATGGTCTGAGAGTCCGTTGCCTTTCGGCAAACTCCAAGCGGGCTGTCATGTGCCTTTACTGAGGAGTGGCTTCCGTCTGGCCACTTTACCATAAAGGCCTGATTGGTGGAGTACTGCAGAGATGGTTGTCTTTCTGGAAGGTCTCCCATCTCCACAGAGGAACTCTGGAGCTCTATCAGAGTGACCAGCTCTCGGAAGAGTCTTGGTGGTTCCAAACTTCTTCCATTTAAGAATAATGGAGGCCACTGTGTTCTAGGGGACCTTCAATATGCAGAAAGAGGGGTTGTCGTGCCTTCTTTACAACTGTGTTTGTGTGTGTGGACAATGATAATTCCTTAGTGATGTGGACACCAAGGAACTTGAAGCTCTCTACCCGCTCCACTACAGCTCCGTCAATGTGGATGGGTGCGTGCTCGGCCCTCTGTGTCCTGTAGTCCACTATCAGCTCCTTTGTCTTGCTGACATTGGGGAGGGGTTGTTGTTCTGGCATCACACTGCCAGGTCTCTGACCTCCTACCTGTAGGCTGTCTCATCGTTGTTGGTGATCAGGCCAACCACCGCAATGATGGTGTTGGAATCGTGCGTGGCCATGCAGTCGTGAGTGAACAGGGAGTACAGGAGGGGAATAACCACGCACCCCTGAGGGATCCCTGTGTTCAGGGTCAGCCATAGCAGCGGGAAGTAGGGGTCTGCAGCACCCCCTGAAAAATCTGATTTATTTTTATATAATAATAATAATATATACAGTGTGTGTGTGTGTGTTTGTGTGTGTGTGTGTGTGTGTGTGTGTGTGTGCGTATGTGTGCGTGTGTGTGTGTGTGTGTGTGTGTGTGTGTGTGTGTGTGTGTGTGTGTGTGTGTGTGTGTGTGCGTATGTGTGCGTGTGTGTGTGTGTACATTTTGTGCACTGGGCCTTTACTAGTCCTGTATTAGCAGACCGATATAGCCGTCTGTAGTGCAGGCAAAAATAAGAATTCTCATTTGCCTCTCTTGCGCCGTCTCTTCCTCTTTCGAGCCCTGGGGTTGAGGACCTTGTCCGGAATGAGCAGTCCATCCCCAGTAGACATCTTCATCCAAATAAAGATGATCGCTTTTCTGATGTCCAGAAGTTGTATACGCTCATAGGAAATGATGCCGGCAATATTATGCACAAAAAAAGTTACGTTATATCCACAACATCATGGTGAATTTAAATGAACTGTCGTCCTGCAATTAGATGGTGCAGTAGGCCTACAAACTATCATTTCAAGTTAATCAAAGTTTCATGTATTCAACTTCTCAGATGCTTTCAAATTCAGTTCTCTAAATTTACATTTAAAAACCAGAGACAACATCCTGGTACTTTTCCAGCCAGGAAAAGAAAAGGAGAACAGATTGAATCATTGTTTCTGAAACCATTGTGGCATGTTGAATACATTTTCTTCCTATGAATTTGTCTCTAATATTTTAACTGTTTTGGCTATCAGCTATTATGAGTGAGAAAGTTAGACACACAAATATCATACCCCCGAGACATGCTAACCTTTCACCATTACAATAATAGGGGATGTTTGTGTTTTTGGGGGGGTATTATATTTATGCCTCTGTAACTTTCTCACTCATCATTATTCAGGATTCATTCAATATTATATTTAATCATGGTAGCAACCACATTCATGTAGAAGTGTTTAAAACATATTGTATTCTTATTTTCAATAAAAATGACTCCAAAATGACAAAATACATTATTTACCATTCATTTCTATTGTGCACAAAATCATCTGAAACACATTTTAAGTGGGCTAACACGGTCTTGTGCCATGCGCAATACTTGTTTTGAACACAGTCAGTCACAAGAGCAAGATTCAATAGGGAGTGGAAAGGCTATCGTTAGTAGGGCTATGACAGGGCTTTTCAACTATATTCTTATGGGGGGACAAAGTGTTTTTGTGACACTCCCTTCTAAAACAGCCTGAGATCATCATAGAAAGTCTTAGCTTTTAGGAAGGGGGTCATAATAGTAATAACTTGAAATGATCGTTTGTAAACTTAATACACAGACAATGAATGCAATAGTGATGGCTGTTCAACAGTCTGATGGCCTGGATATAGAAGCTGTGTTTCAGTCTCTCAGCCCCGGCTTTGATACACCTGTGCCGTCTTTGTCTACTAGAAGGTAGCAGAGGGAACAGACTGTGGGACTGGTGGCTGAGGTCTTAGATGATCTTCTTGATTTAGTGACTGCAAAGATAATGTATTGATCTACTGGGATCTACTAACGTTCTGTTTTCTTCTTGGACTCAAGAGATAAGTATGTTTGCGTTAATCTTGTTGCCGGCAGTCATGCTCTTTTGATTAATGCTTTTGCAATTTTGAAGGTATAACATAGTTTTGATGAATGTTTTTATGTTTTGAGAAGCCAGCTACATTTTGAAAAAAACATTTACTGTTTTGCAAAAGATCAGAGTTCTGTGTCTTCTGGACTCTGTTTTTACATCAACATTTTTCCAATAATTGCTTGTAAGCGATTGAGAAAAACTGTAATTGAAAAAGCCATGAGATGTTCTGATAGTGACCTTAACATAGGTGCCAAAAGATAAGGAAAGATTTTACTGATGGGTAAAGAGTAAAAAACAACATACCAACAGTCGCTGGGGGAAGCCAAGCCAGAATAAAAAGCCATATTACAACCTATGTGTTGTATAAAGGCCTAAGGCCGAGACAATAAGAAGACACAAACCACGTTTCCATACACACTTTTTATGCGAGTAAGTCATACCATATAAAAAAAAAATCACAACAGTTGTGTTGGAAACCATTTTAGAAATGCCGATAGATCATTTGCTCATTCGACATGGTGGGATCTTTTTGTGTCGGTAAAATTAATTATGTGCAAATATTGATATAAAAACCATCAAATCGAAGTAAACTTGGAGTCACGCGATAATATGGTGTGTGGTCCTTCCACTATGACTTGGGAAACAATGCAGTTTATTAGGCTACAAATGAAATAAATTATGCTGAATTTCACAGGGTGGTGAAAGTCCCTCCACTATTCCAGCAACATTTCAACTTCAACATTTCAACATCATTAAAACACTTACACCTAGTCTAATACAGTAGCAACTAAAAGATACCAAAAACGATTTAGTCCAATAATTATCAGCTAAAAATGATGTGGATGTCCATGGTACTGCTTTCTGTCTGTCTGTCTGTCTGTCTGTCTGTCTGTCTGTCTGTGCAAGTAGAAAAAACATGTTGACTCATCCTACTTGTAGAGAAATACCAATGCCATCCTCTTTTCTTTCATGTTGACGAAATGGTCTATGACCCTGTCATACAGTACACACTTTTAGTTTTGTTGTCCTAGGCTACCTTGCTAAAATGCTTGCTCACTAGCCTAACTTCCTTTCATGGGCGACATATTAAACTTCCATCCTCTCAGGCCAGGTGCACAATCATTTATGGTTGGATCAGAATCACCGTTATAATCATTGACCAATACGGAGAATTAAGTAAAACCACAATTCCAACTCCCGGTCTCCATCCATGGCTCATTTAGAGATGGTTTTAGCTAGCTAGCTATCCACCGGAGGACAACAACACAATGGGATGCAACAATTCAAGTTGTTTCTGTCAATGACATATTTATCTCAATGTGATATGATAGGAGTGAAGCCAAACCCAAACTGGCTTCTCTTGACACTTTTTTTGGGGGTGTGCCAGGACCATTCACAGCTTGGCACACAAATGCTTGCTTGCTTCCCTTGCATTCAATGCTATGGGTGGCAAACAATGTCATACTCTTTTTTGACCAGACAGCATCAGATAGATGGGATACACATACTGAGACAGAGCAAGATACAGTGCCTTGCGAAAGTATTCGGCCCCCTTGAACTTTGTGACCTTTTGCCACATTTCAGGCTTCAAACATAAAGATATAAAACTGTATTTTTTTGTGAAGAATCAACAACAAGTGGGACACAATCATGAAGTGGAACGACATTTATTGGATATTTCAAACTTTTTAACAAATAAAAAACTGAAAAATTGGGCGTCAAAATTATTCAGCCCCTTTACTTTCAGTGCAGCAAACTCTCTCCAGAAGTTCAGTGAGGATCTCTGAATGATCCAATGTTGACCTAAATGACTAATGATGATAAATACAATCCACCTGTGTGTAATCAAGTCTCCATATAAATGCACCTGCACTGTGATAGTCTCAGAGGTCCGTTAAAAGCGCAGAGAGCATCATGAAGAACAAGGAACACACCAGGCAGGTCCGAGATACTGTTGTGAAGAAGTTTAAAGCCGGATTTGGATACAAAAAGATTTCCCAAGCTTTAAACATCCCAAGGAGCACTGTGCAAGTGATAATATTGAAATGGAAGGAGTATCAGACCACGGCAAATCTACCAAGACCTGGCCGTCCCTCTAAACTTTCAGCTCATACAAGGAGAAGACTGATCAGAGATGCAGCCAAGAGGCCCATGATCACTCTGGATGAACTGCAGAGATCTACAGCTGAGGTGGGAGACTCTGTCCATAGGACAACAATCAGTCGTATATTGCACAAATCTGGCCTTTATGGAAGAGTGGCAAGAAGAAAGCCATTTCTTAAAGATATCCATAAAAAGTGTCGTTTAAAGTTTGCCACAAGCCACCTGGGAGACACACCAAACATGTGGAAGAAGGTGCTCTGGTCAGGTGCTCTGGTCAGTCTGCAAAAGACCTGAGACTGGGACGGAGATTTGTCTTCCAACAAGACAATGATCCAAAACATAAAGCAAAATCTACAATGGAATGGTTCAAAAATAAACATATCCAGGTGTTAGAATGGCCAAGTCAAAGTCCAGACCTGAATCCAATCGAGAATCTGTGGAAAGAACTGAAAACTGCTGTTCACAAATGCTCTCCATCCAACCTCACTGAGCTCGAGCTGTTTTGCAAGGAGGAATGGGAAAAAATTTCAGTCTCTCGATGTGCAAAACTGATAGAGACATACCCCAAGCGACTTACAGCTGTAATCGCAGCAAAAGGTGGCGCTGCAAAGTATTAACTTAAGGGGGCTGAATAATTTTGCACGCCCAATTTTTCAGTTTTTGATTTGTTAAAAAAGTTTGAAATATCCAAAGTTCAAGGGGGCCGAAAACTTTCGCAAGGCACTGTACATTCCACCTCTTGAGAATTGAAACAGATAGATGGAAGATACATGATTTAATGTTTTTTTCTGGGGAAGCCTGACTTCCCTTGGCTTCCATGAATACACGCCACAGCAGGCCAAGAATCTTTGAGTCAATTTATGCACCTGCTTTACCCTTCTCTCTTCTTTACACCGAGCATGTTCACCAACACACACAGAGTACAACTCATCATGCTAACGTCAAGCTAATGTCTACATGTATGAGTATAGGACCTACTGGAAGATACAAGGTGTATCTCTGTAGATTGTGTGTGAGCTCTGCAGCATTCTCATCATACCAAACTTACTGTAAGTTCCTGGAGTATGCAAATGGTGTGTCTGTTTTCAGATGCACATCAGTGTGTGTGTGTGTGTGTGTGTGTGTGTGTGTGTGTGTGTGTGTGTGTGTGTGTGTGTGTGTGTGAAAGAGAGAGAGAGAGAGAGAGAGAGAGAGGGGCTCCAGGCCTGGTTAACATGCAGTGCGCAGGCGGCTGATACAGCTGCAGGGCCTGCGCAGTGGGAAATGTTGCCATGGTGAGGCAGGCTGTCAGGGCCAGAGAGACCCTGGCCCACTGCAGCTGTCCCTGCAACATGTGTCATCAACGTGTGAGTGTGTGTCACTAAGCACTAAGTGTGTCACTAAGCATCTTTAGCATAATACATACAATACTCTCCACAACGGTACAACAGCTCTCTCTCTCCTTCTCTCTCTCTCTCTGTCTCTCGCTCCTCTCACTCTCCCCCCCCTCTCTCTCTCTCTCCTTCTCTCTCTGTCTCTCGCTCCTCTCACTCTCCCCCCCCCCCTCTCTCTCTCTCTCTCTCTTTGTTAAAGGCAAGGGGTTTATTAGTAATTTATAGACTTTTAGTTACTACTAAACCTATCATTATAAATCCGTAATAAAATAAGACAATAATTGTGCTTGAAGTATGGAGCCATTGCAAACAAGGCAACAGTAAACATGTCGTCCCCACAAATGACGCAGCGCCGCCCCTTGGCCAATTGAGATATCGCGTGTGACTAACAAATGTCAGTTATCGTGTGTGATCACATAGATTATCCATTATACTGACTCCAGTCACCCAAGTTATAGACTGTTTTCTCTGCTAGCGGTACAATTTACATTTACAAAATTCCTTGCTTGGTAAGCGGGAAAAAAATGAAAAAATGGCACCTGCTGGAGAAGACAAGGGAAGCAAGACATCCCTCTAACTTCGCCTCTTCCTCTCTGGTGTGATTCACAAATTTCAGTTAAGTACTATAGCTCCCGCCTCGGATCAATCCGTTTTATTTTGTAAATGTTGGATCTCTATAGAAAGACGCATCATTCACCCAAGTTTCGTCAGAATCTGACCAGGGCTGTCTGAGATATCGTGTGTGAATAACGTACAAACGGATGGAGGCCAATCCACAGTCCCCTACACAATTTCATATTGGGGGACAATAAGATTGCATCATTGTTAGGGTATGGTTATCCCTAACTCTAACCTTAAGTTCATTTCCTCACCCCGGCTCAACCCTAAACCTAACCCTAGCCCTAACCCAAACCCTAAGTGTATGTCCTCACCCCAGTCAACCCTAAACCTAACCTTAACCCAAACCTTAAGTTCATGTCCTCACCCCGGCTCAACCCTAAACCTAACCTTAACCCGAACCCTAAGTTCATGTCCTCACCCCGGCTCAACCCTAAACCTAACCTTAACCCAAACCCTAAGTTCATGTCCTCACCCCGGCTCAACCCTAAACCAAACCTTAACCCGAACCCTAAGTTCATGTCCTCACCCCGGCTCAACCCTAAACCTAACCCAACCCTAAGTTCATGTCCTCAACCCGGCTCAACCCTAAACCAAACCTTAACCCGAACCCTAAGTTCATGTTGTCAACCCGGCTCAACCCTAAACCTAACCCAACCCTAAGTTCATGTCTTCACCCCGGCTCAACCCTAAACCTAAACCTAACCCAAACCTTAAGTTCATGTCCTCACCCCAGTCAACCCTAAACCAAACCTTAACCCGAACCCTAAGTTCATGTCTTCACCCCGGCTCAACCCTAAACCTAAACCTAACCCAAACCTTAAGTTCATGTCCTCACCCCAGTCAACCCTAAACCTAACCTTAACCCAAACCCTAAGTTCATGTCCTCACCCCGGCTCAACCCTAAACCAAACCTTAACCTGAACCCTAAGTTTATGTCCTCACCCCGGCTCAACCCTAAACCTAACCTTAACCCAAACCCTAAGTTCATGTCTTCACCCCGGCTCAACCCTAAACCAAACCTTAACCCAAACCTTAACCCAAACCCTAAGTTCATGTCCTCACCCCGGCTCAACCCTAAACCTAACCCAACCCTAAGTTCATGTCTTCACCCCAGTCAACCCTAAACCTAAACCTAACCCAAACCTTAAGTTCATGTCCTCACCCCAGTCAACCCTAAACCAAACCTTAACCCGAACCCTAAGTTTATGTCCTCACCCCGGCTCAACCCTAAACCAAACCAAACCCAAACCTTAAGTTCAAGTCCTCACCCCGGCTCAACCCTAAACCAAACCAAACCCAAACCTTAAGTTCATGTCCTCACCCCGGCTCAACCCTAAACCTAACCTTAACCCGAACCCTAAGTTCATGTCCTCACCCTGGCTCAAACCTAAACCAAACCAAACCCAAACCCTAAGTTCATGTCCTCACCCCGGCTCAACCCTAAACCTAACCTTAACCCAAACCCTAAGTTCATGTCCTCACCCTGGCACAACCCTAAACCTAACCTTAACCCGAACCCTAACTTCATGTCCTCACCCCGGCTCAACCCTAAACCTAACCTTAACCGAAACCTTAACCCAAACCCTAAGTTCATGTCCTCACCCCGGCTCAACCCTAAACCTAACCTTAACCCGAACCCTAAGTTCATGTCCTCACCCCAGTCAACCCTAAACCTAACCTTAAGCCATAACCCTAACCCTAACAATAGCTTCATGCCCACACCCAGGACCATATCCACACTTTATATAAAAATCTAAACGCTGCACTCAATCTAATTAATAGCTGATATTATCAGTACAAATAAAGACACCTTGTTTACTGTAGCTTCATCTCATGTGTACATGATAACATATCATGTCCTCTATGCCCATCAGCCCTGAGGTTCTAGTCCAGCTGTCCTGAGGGGTGTGTCACTGTCCTGTCCTTCAACCCTCCATACAGCCAATTGATCTCATAGGACCATAGGGGACTGTAGGACGACCTTGTCCCTGCTCTCCCATACTTCCTATCCCAGTGGCAGGAGTGGAGCTGGGCCTCTCTGCTCTCGACAGGAAGAAGGGAGTGGGGGTCTTTGTGCGTGTCCTTTACTTTGCCTGTTACAAAAAGCCCCTGGCCACCCAATGACAGAGGAAGGATATCTGGTGGAGAGCAAACAGTGTGTGTTTGGGGAGGCTACTGCCCCATCCCACTGAAACAGCAACGCAGAGCCATTGTTGTTCACGGAGACCATGTTCATGGAGACAGTGTCCATGGAGATAGTGTCCATGGAGACAACACCCCGTATCCCACTGTGTCAAAGTACAAAGTGTCTATTATGGTTGCCCATGTGTGACAGGCTGTGGATGGAAGGAGCAGCTTATATGTGTGACAGTGTACTGGGGGGGTGTACACACGATAGACATTACAAAGGCTATGACATCACCAGGGAGCACATATTTGTACATTTGAGAGGAAAGTGTAAGATAATACGTCTACCCTGCATTATATTACATTATGATATATTATATTATATTACATTATATTACGTTACATTACATTACATTGACAACAATCCTCACCTGTCCGCTCCACTGAGGGCCATTGCTTTGGTGAATTCGTTGTTTCATACTCATTTGTTGCAGAACCCCTCCAAATATGGAGTGTTCATCCTTTCCATCTTCAGGTAAATAACTAATCATAGTGCCTAATTCAGCACCTGATGATTACTGCCAGCTAAACATAGCAGTGTAACCGTTGAGAATGCAGGTCTGGCGTGTTAGTAGAGGCCTGTCTGTATTCGCGGTGTTGGAGGGTCACATCCCTCCTCCTCCTCCTCCTCCTCCTCCTCCTGGGGGAGAATCCTTTCACTGCCAAACACACACCATAGCCTGAGGGGCAGAGTGACCGCTCAGGCAGCGCCTGCCACAGGAAACACACACATATACACACACAAACACACATTCATGAAAACACACACACACACCATCCACTGATTCTAGATTCAGTTCTGATTCTGTACTGTTAATGATTAGCAACAAGCAGTTTGAGTTAAACCTTTCTGAAATGTGTGGAATTAATTTAATGTATTGTGTCAAACCAAATTGAACTAACAGTTCTAAATATCAGAGAAGGGATTATGTGAGAGCATTACTTGTCCATTTTCTTTATGCTAAATTAGTCTGTCTTTTTTCTAACTATGTCTGAATTCTGAAGAGGTCAAAACAGGAATCTTATTTTTTTATATTGGTGTGTTTGAGTGTGGATGTCTTGGGCGTTTAGGACTGGGTGAGGTTTGTGTTGAGCTGCAGAGGCCAGTTTCCCTGCACCCCTAATGAACAGATCCACACCTGAGACGCAACACCTGACACTCACTCTGACTGGCATTACCACTTCTCTCACTCAGCCTCCCTCCCTCCAACCTATCCCTTTTTTTTTTTTACCTCCCTACTCTCTCTCAGCCTCCCTCCCTCCAACCTATCCCTTTTGTTTTACCTCCCTACTCTCTCACACCCCTTTCTTGCTCTATTACCTCCTCTTTCTATCTCTTCCACTCTCTCTACCTCTACCTCCCCCCTCTGTCCCTCACTCTGTCCTGCCTCCCTCTCCCTGCAGTCTCCCTCTCTCTAGGGGCCTTGTGCCTGACACTGTTGCCCCCCCCCCCCCCCCTCCGACATGCTCCACTTCATTTTAGGAGCAGGAAGAAAGAAGAAAAACTCCACAAAAAAAGAGAGTGAGGCTAGCCTAGGAGGGGGGGTGGGTGTGTGTATGTGTGTGTATGTGTGTATGTGTGTGTGTGTGTGTGTGTGTGATGGGTATAGGAGGGAGAAAAAAGTGAATGTTTTCCATGGAGAGGGAGAGTAGGGTAAATTAGAGGAAGAAGGAGAGTGTGAGGAAGAGAGGAGAGAGGAGAGAGGGGAGAGAATGAACCAGAGAGAGGGAAGTTTACGCATTTAGTCTGGAGTTTGTTAATAATTAATGTGTCGCGGGTTTGCAGGATTGCCTGGCGCTCTCTTTCCCCCACCCACCCTTTTCCCCCTCTCTATCTCTATCTCTCCATCCCTCCATCTCTCTCTCCTTCCCTCTACAGAATATATAGTCAGCTTGGCTCCCAGGTGTATTGGAGAGGAGAGCAGAAACACAGAGGTAAAAAAAACACGGGGGAGAGACCAGATGGACAACAAGCTCTGCCTTTTATCACATCCAAGATGGCCGCCCTGACTCTCCAGCCCTACTAGACCAGGACGAACACAGAGTGGACAGTGTTATGGACAGCCTCAATGGTACATGGCCTATTGGAATCTACCAAAACAATAAAATGGGAATGTGAACACACAGATTTCCTTACATAGGACAAAGGCACAGAGACAGTTAATCATACACGCTGGATAGACTATTTTATCAAACTTGTAAAAATAAAAAAACACGATGAAAATGCGTTACCTAATTAGAGTGAGGGATTTACTTGACAGTTGGTTGACTGATAGTCACATGCCCCACCTTGACCAACTCCAACCATGCTCTTGTCTGTGACCTCTCATCTGTCTGGTGAATATTAACATCCGTCAGATACACATGTTTATGCATACACACATACAGAGACTTCAGTCTCTGAATATTGAATCACATTTTACATCTAAGTCTCCATATACGTGTGGTGGCCAGTTTGCAGTATAATTCAGTTATCCCTTTCTCTCTCTCTCTCTCTCTCTCTTCTCTCTCTCTCTCTCTCTCTCCATCTCTCTCTCTCTCTCTCCCTCATTCCCTCTCTCGCCGCAGTGCCCGTCACTATGCCAGCCGGCTGGCGCTTCAGGGCACTGGACTGCGCGGGCGGCAGGTGACACGGATTTCAATAAAAGGGATTATAGATGTGGGGACTGCAGAGAGCAGGAGAACACACACACACAGGCATAGTTGGAAATGTATAGATACTTCCATGCTCATATAGATACTGCCATGCTCATATAGATACTGCCATGCTCATTTAGATACTGTCATGCTCACATAGATACTGCCATGCTCATTTAGATACTGCCATGCTCATATAGATACTGCCATGTTCATATAGAAACTGCCATGCTTATATAGATACTGCCATGCTCATATAGAAACTGCCATGCTCATTTAGATACTGCCATGCTCACATAGATACTGCCATGCTCATTTAGATACTGCCATGCTCATATAGATACTGCCATGTTCATATAGAAACTGCCATGCTTATATAGATACTGCCATGCTCATATAGAAACTGCCATGCTCATATAGATACTGCCATGCTCATTTAGATACTGTCATGCTCACATAGATACTGCCATGCTCATTTAGATACTGCCATGCTCATATAGATACTGCCATGTTCATATAGAAACTGCCATGCTTATATAGATACTGCCATGCTCATATAGAAACTGCCATGCTCATTTAGATACTGCCATGCTCACATAGATACTGCCATGCTCATTTAGATACTGCCATGCTCATATAGATACTGCCATGTTCATATAGAAACTGCCATGCTTATATAGATACTGCCATGCTCATATAGAAACTGCCATGCTCATTTAGATACTGCCATGCTCATATAGATACTGCCATGCTCATATAGAAACTGCCATGCTTATATAGATACTGCCATGCTCATATAGATACTGCCATGCTCATATAGAAACGGCCATGCTTATATAGATACTGCCATGCTTATATAGATACTGCCATGCTGATATAGATACTGCCATGCTTATATGGATACTGCCATGCTTATATAGATACTGCCATGCTCATATAGATACTGCCATGCTCATATAGAAACGGCCATGCTTATATAGATACTGCCATGCTTATATAGATACTGCCATGCTGATATAGATACTGCCATGCTTATATGGATACTGCCATGCTTATATAGATACTGCCATGCTCATATAGATACTGCCATGCTTATATGGATACTGCCATGCTTATATAGATACTGCCATGCTTATATAGATACTCACAAATTGCAGTCATTTATACACATATTTAGTCACTATACAAACAATGTCTATTAGAGAAATACATTCTGAAGAATCATTACAGACAATTATTTATTGAGTCCATAATGACACTTTATGAACGTATCTCAGGGATTTTTGAAATTCGGGACAATCCTTGTGCAGCAGGAAAACTTTATTTTTTATAGGTGAACAAATGTGCATTATTTGAGCATATCATTCAGGGCAATTTTATAAGGGGAAAGACTTCAAAATATTTTCAAAATGATTCATTAACTTGTCTGCTCTAAGTTTGGAAATACCCTTGTCCACAGCAAATTATCCCAGTTTCTTATGACATTTTTTGGGAGGGATCTTACGGCACCTGGTATTCCCAGGTGGTCTCCCGTCCCAGTGCTAACCATGCCGGATCTTGAACAGGCGTGTTCCGGGTGGTATGGCCACAAGCGTCATTTTTTACCCTGTTTTCAAATTATCCCAGTTTCAAACTCTCCCAAGAAAGTGTCAAAAACATTGCATGAATATTAACTGAAATGTGTCATTTCTTGCAATAGCCCTCTCTGACTTCATGTAATATTTATCTTAAAACTGGGATTCCTAAAAATTTGTCCGGAGATTTGGTCAACTACATCAGATTTGTCTAAAATCCTAAATTAATCAGGATTGAGAAGGTACAGCTATACCATCAGGACCCCTTATTCAGGTCCTCATTACATGTAGTGCAACAAGACCACTAATGGTCTGTAAAGTTCTCTACTTTTGATATATTTAAACAAACAGTATTGGAATCACCATGGTCACAACCATGAACTGTCTTCTCCATCTCTCTGATAGAATATGACTTTTGGTTCAAATATGTTTATTTTGATTAGGTTTTAGAGTCATAAAACAACTGAGGAAAATCAAAATGGCTGCGATGTATACCACTTAAATGAAGAAGAAAAATTCACATTGTGTCAAAACATGAACTCAGATCGTTGTCTAATTTCAACTGTCAGAGTGCTCAAAGATCTGATAAAATGGCAATCGTTTTGTGGTTTTTCAAATGAATCATTTTCTATATTTTACCATTTTTTTGTATTGAACTTCTATTTTTAGAGGCAAAAATATATCTGTTTTGAATATTTGTTGTCAACTCTGTCACTGTTGGCTAACCCCCTTAAAGGAAAACTCAATATTTGGTATTTGTTTCATTAGTCCATTCTTGATATCGTCCCAAAATGTTTTGCATGTCAGCACTCAAGATTTCAAAATGTATAACTTTCAAAATACAGCAAGGTAAAGTTATCAATTGCGCTTTGGATAGTGCATCAATACACTCAGTCACTACAAAGATAGAGGCGTCCTTCCTAACTCAGTTGCCGGAGGCCAGTGGTGATTTTAAAAACAGTTACAGAGTTTAATGGCTGTAATAAGAGCGAACTGAGGATGGATCAACAACATTGTAGCTACTCCACAATAATAACCTACATGACAGAGGAAAACAAGGCAGCTTGTACAGAAGAAGAATATTCCAAAACATGTATCCTGTTTGCCTAAGACGCTAAAGTAATACCGCAAAAAAGTGGCAAAGAAATACATTTTTGTCCTGAATACGAAGTGTTATGTTTGGGGCAAATCCAACACAACATATCACTGAGTACCACTCTTCATCTTTTCAGGCATGGTGGTGGCTGCATCATGTTATGGGTCTCTTTGTGGCTGCGTCATGTTATGGGTCTCTTTGTGGCTGCATCATGTTATGGGTCTCTTGGTGGCTGCATCATGTTATGGGTAGCTTTGTGGCTGCGTCATGTTATGGGTCTCTTGGTGGCTGCATCATGTTATGGGTAGCTTTGTGGCTGCATCATGTTATGGGTCTCTTGGTGGCTGCATCATGTTATGGGTCTCTTTATGGCTACATCATGTTATGGGTCTCTTGGTGGCTGCATCATGTTATGGGTCTCTTTGTGGCTGCATCATGTTATGGGTCTCTTTGTGGCTGCATCATGTTATGGGTCTCTTGGTGGCTGCGTCATGTTATGGGTCTCTTGGTGGCTGCGTCATGTTATGGGTCTCTTTATGGCTACATCATGTTATGGGTCTCTTTGTGGCTGCATCATGTTATGGGTCTCTTTGTGGCTGCATCATGTTATGGGTCTCTTGGTGGCTGCATCATGTTATGGGTAGCTTTATGGCTGCATCATGTTATGGGTCTCTTTATGGCTACATCATGTTATGGGTCTCTTGGTGGCTGCATCATGTTATGGGTAGCTTTGTGGCTGCATCATGTTATGGGTCTCTTGGTGGCTGCATCATGTTATGGGTCTCTTGGTGGCTGCATCATGTTATGGGTAGCTTTGTGGCTGCATCATGTTATGGGTCTCTTTCTGGCTGCATCATGTTATGGGTCTCTTTGTGGCTACATCATGTTATGGGTAGCTTTATGGCTACATCATGTTATGGGTCTCTTTGTGGCTGCATCATGTTATGGGTAGCTTTATGGCTACATCATGTTATGGGTCTCTTTGTGGCTGCATCATGTTATGGGTCTCTTTCTGGCTGCATCATGTTATGGGTCTCTTTGTGGCTGCATCATGTTATGGGTCTCTTGGTGGCTGCATCATGTTATGGGTAGCTTTGTGGCTGCATCATGTTATGGGTCTCTTTGTGGCTGCATCATGTTATGGGTAGCTTTATGGCTGCATCATGTTATGGGTCTCTTTGTGGCTGCGTCATGTTATGGGTCTCTTTGTGGCTGCATCGTGTTATGGGTAGCTTTATGGCTGCATCATGTTATGGGTCTCTTGGTGGCTGCATCATGTTATGGGTCTCTTTGTGGCTGCATCATGTTATGGGTCTCTTTGTGGCTGCGTCATGTTATGGGTCTCTTTGTGGCTGCATCATGTTATGGGTAGCTTTATGGCTGCATCATGTTATGGGTCTCTTGGTGGCTGCATCATGTTATGGGTAGCTTTATGGCTGCATCATGTTATGGGTCTCTTGGTGGCTGCATCATGTTATGGGTCTCTTGGTGGCTGCATCATGTTATGGGTCTCTTGGAGTCTGCATCATGTTATGGGTAGCTTTGTGGCTGCATCATGTTATGGGTCTCTTTGTGGCTGCGTCATGTTATGGGTCTCTTTGTGGCTGCATCGTGTTATGGGTAGCTTTATGGCTGCATCATGTTATGGGTCTCTTGGTGGCTGCATCATGTTATGGGTCTCTTTGTGGCTGCATCATGTTATGGGTCTCTTTGTGGCTGCGTCATGTTATGGGTCTCTTTGTGGCTGCATCATGTTATGGGTAGCTTTATGGCTGCATCATGTTATGGGTCTCTTGGTGGCTGCATCATGTTATGGGTAGCTTTATGGCTGCATCATGTTATGGGTCTCTTGGTGGCTGCATCATGTTATGGGTCTCTTGGTGGCTGCATCATGTTATGGGTCTCTTGGAGTCTGCATCATGTTATGGGTAGCTTTGTGGCTGCATCATGTTATGGGTCTCTTTGTGGCTGCGTCATGTTATGGGTCTCTTTATGGCTGCATCATGTTATGGGTCTCTTTATGGCTGCATCATGTTATGGGTCTCTTTATGGCTACATCATGTTATGGGTCTCTTTGTGGCTGCGTCATGTTATGGGTCTCTTTATGGCTGCATCATGTTATGGGTCTCTTGGTGGCTGCATCATGTTATGGGTAGCTTTATGGCTGCATCATGTTATGGGTCTCTTGGTGGCTGCATCATGTTATGGGTCTCTTGGTGGCTGCATCATGTTATGGGTCTCTTGGAGTCTGCATCATGTTATGGGTAGCTTTGTGGCTGCATCATGTTATGGGTAGCGCAAGTTCTTTAGGATAAAAATGAACTTAATTTAAATCCTAGAGGAAAGCCTGGTTCAGTATGCTTTCCAGCAGACACTGGCAGATAAATTCACCTTTCAGCAAGACAATAACCTAAAACACGAGACCAAATGTGTACTGGAGTTGCTTACCAAGAAGAGTGAGTGAATGTTCCTGAGTGGCCTACTAAACGATATCATAACCGCCATCGATAAAAGACAGTACTGTGCAGCCGTCTTCATCGACCTTGCCAAGGCTTTCGACTCTGTCAATCACCATATTCTTATCGGCAGACTCAGTAGCCTCGGTTTTTCGGATGACTGCCTTGCCTGGTTCACCAATTACTTTGCAGACAGAGTTCAGTGTGTCAAATCGGAGGGCATGCTGTCCGGTCCTCTGGCAGTCTCTATGGGGGTGCCACAGGGTTCAATCCTCGGGCCGACTCTTTTCTCTGTATATATCAATGATGTTGCTCTTGCTGCGGGCGATTCCCTGATCCACCTCTACGCAGACGACACCATTCTATATACTTCCGGCCCGTCCTTGGACACTGTGCTATCTAACCTCCAAACGAGCTTCAATGCCATACAACACTCCTTCCGTGGTCTCCAACTGCTCTTAAACGCTAGTAAAACCAAATGCATGCTTTTCAACCGTTCGCTGCCTGCACCCGCACGCCTGACCAGCATCACCACCCTGGATGGTTCCGACCTTGAATATGTGGACATCTATAAGTACCTAGGTGTCTGGCTAGACTGCAAACTCTCCTTCCAGACTCATATCAAACATCTCCAATCGAAAATCAAATCAAGAGTCGGCTTTCTATTCCGCAACAAAGCCTCCTTCACTCACGCCGCCAAACTTACCCTAGTAAAACTGACTATCCTACCGATCCTCGACTTTGGCGATGTCATCTACAAAATTACAGTGCCATCCGTTTTGTCACTAAAGCACCTTATACCACCCACCACTGTGACTTGTATGCTCTAGTCGGCTGGCCCTCGCTACATATTCGTCGCCAGACCCACTGGCTCCAGGTCATCTACAAGTCCATGCTAGGTAAAGCTCCGCCTTATCTCAGTTCACTGGTCACGATGGCAACACCCATCCATAGCACGCGCTCCAGCAGGTGTATCTCACTGATCATCCCTAAAGCCAACACCTCATTTGGCCGCCTTTCGTTCCAGTTCTCTACTGCCTGTGACTGGAACGAATTGCAAAAATCGCTGAAGTTGGAGACTTTTATCTCCCTCACCAACATCAAACATCTGCTATCTGAGCAGCTAACCGAGCGCTGCAGCTGTACATAGTCTATCGGTAAACAGCCCACCAATTTTTACCTAACTCATCCCCATACTGTTTTTATTTATTTACTTTTCTGCTCTTTTTCACACCAATATCTCTACCTGTACATGACCATCTGATCATTTATCACTCCAGTGTTGTTAATCTGCAAAATTGTAATTATTTGCCTACCTCCTCATGCCTTTTGCACACAATGTATATAGACTCCCCTTTTTTTCTACTGTGTTACTGACTTGTTAATTGTTTACTCCATGTGTAACTCTGTGTTGTCTGTTCACACTGCTATGCTTTATCTTGGCCAGGTCGCAGTTGCAAATGAGAACTTGTTCTCAACTAGCCTACCTGGTTAAATAAAGGTGAAATAAAAATAAAAAAATAAAATAAAGTTTTTACTTAAATCAGCTTGAAGATCTATGGCAAGACTTGAAAATGGCTGTCTAGCAATGATCAACAACCAACTTGACAGAGTTTGAAGAATTTGAAAACAGAATAATAGGCAAATATTGTACAATCCAGGTGTGCAAACTGGATTAGAGACTTAGAGACCCCATAAAACACAGCTATAATCCTTGACAAACAGCTTCAATTCATTGGAGGTGGAGTGTGAAAAACCCAGCAGTGTTGCAGTCCTTGACACAAACCGGTTTGCCTGGCACCTATGACCATACCCCATTTAAAGGCACTTAAATCTTTTGACAAAAATCCAGTTAGTTGGATTTAAAAAATAAATAAATAAAGATTTAAGAGGTTGTTGTTCCTTTACATGGTGTGATAGCTGATACTTTGGTTTATCAAATATATTTCAAATGTTGTTAATATTAAGAAACATTTTATGGGGATAAAAGTTCAATGTCCTGTCTTTCAAGAATCCCTGATCTGCAGTTGCATCCCATTGCCACTAAATCAAACTTCAACTAAGACTACTCACCTTGTTCAGCTCTTGGACCACTGATCATGAAGCGGAAGTGTAACTTAGACGCAAAACCCTCAGCTGATCACATATGTTTGCAAAGTTCACAATAGAATCTGCCATCTATGGGAGTATTAACAGTATGCAGGTACTGTATATTCTGTTACTATATGGTACAGACAGACCTTCTCCTTCACTGTGTCCTAAGGGCAGTGTGTCTGGGCAGAGTGGTCAGGTTAGCAGGGTCTCAGTGGATGGAGGGAGCGAGGGGAGCGGACGGACAGAGCGCCATTGCGTGACCTGCCACAGCCTCTGAGGACAGCCAGCCCTCCGCTGACATAATTAGGCCGGTAAACAAGCATCTGTCACCCCCACCGAGGAGGAGAGGAGAGGACAGGAGAGGAGGGGAGAGGACAGGAGTGGACAGGAAAGAAGAGGACAGGAGAGGAGAGGACAGGAGAGGACCGGAGAGGAGGGGAGAGGACATGAGATTAGGAGAGAACAGGAGAGGAGAGGAGAGAAGAGGAGAGGAGAGGAGAGGAGAGGAGAGGAGAGGAGAGGAGATTGGAGGGGAGGGGAGGATGGCACTCACCCAGACACTGCTCCTTATTACCCACTCTCTCCTTCTTCCTTTCCTTCTCCCTCTCTCTCTTAATTCCACGCTCACTCTTTCTCTCTCTTTCTCTCCCGCCATCTCTGTCACTGAGACATTGTTATGGTTCACAGTACATTGATATCAAATGAACACATCAGTAACTGGTCAAACTGGAAGATATTATTGGCGACCCATCCTCTGGAAAATGCCTGTATCCAAGACAACGGCATGTAGCATCTGACACAGGACTGAATTGAGTGGCATGGTCACATACAACTCTTTCAATCATGTTCAAAAGAAACCTACAAAGCAAAGCTGAAAATGTCTTCTCTGTCCTTTCGCTCTCTGTCAAAGATTATTGTGGAGGAATAGAAAAACCGAGAGAGGTTGGAAAAGGGGACAGAGAGAGGGGGAGAGTAAGAGAGTGAAAGCTGGGGGAGAAAAGCTTGGGGCAGTCTCAAGGGGACTCATGTCTTCTGCAGAAGGAAGGAGTGTTGACGAAACACAGCGGCGCCCAGCTTGAGGTCACCTCCCTGTGGCATCTCTGTCAGAGCCAATCCCCCCCCCCCCTCACGCCCCCCCTCCCTCTCTCTCTCTCTCTCTCACACACACACACACACACACACAGTAAATATACAGACGGACGGACAGACAGACAGTGGCTACCTCATTCCAGAATCCCCATTCCACTGCCATTCCACTTATCTGGCTTGGTGCAGTGGACCTGGATACACAGAGGCTGAGTGATTCAAATATCACTAGAGTCATTTCCATGTAATTTGCCCTCGTATCATGTTGGGAAAAACAAAAGATACATCTTTTCAAAAACCCATCCTAAGGTTTTCTCTATCAATGTACTGAGCAGGTAAGGAAAATGACACAAGGCAGAGGCTGATCACATCTTATAAACACTGAGGTGTAATTCCCAGCACAGGATACACCACACGATACGAAGTACAACTACAAGTCATGCCCTGCCTGTAAATGTCCCTCCTGATGCTAGAGCACTGTCCCCAAATTGACTAAACGCCATCGTAGCAAGGGGACATGTGAGGCAGAGAGAAGGCCAGAAAGGGGGAGGACAGAGAGAGAGTGAGGGAGTGAGAGCCAGGCTGCAGAGAAAGAGGGGGTGGGGGGACAACGGCAGCCAGCCAGAACAGCCGTGGGGCACCAGCGTTAGGCCGCAGCCATAGTCACAGCCGCCACAGCCACCGCAAAGATCAGCCCACGTCAGGGCTTTCCCCCCCTTTTCTAACACGGCTGTTTGAGTTGCACAGCAACCAGGGGATTGGCAGAGATGAGATCAGGTTTTCCCGTTGGACAGTAGCCCGGGAGAGTGAGGCAGACCGAGTGAGAATTGAGAGAAGGACGGAAAAAAGAGAGAGAGGCAGAGAAAGCAGGGGAGGGATCGACACTGGGAGGGAGAGGGAGAGAGAGAGTGAGAGACGAGGTAGGATGGCGTCTCGGCCGGGCATAATTGGCAGTCTTTGTGGAAAGGGGCCCTTGATTTAATAGGCCCGGCTGGTGACTGAACCTCTGGAGTGCGAACAGCACGGAAATGTGTCCGAGCCTGGAGCCCCCCGGCCGGCCGGCCCTCCACCCTCAGTCTCTGAGGACAGCTGACTCACAGCCTGACTGCCTGCCCCCGAGCCACACTGCATACCTCGCACCGCAAAGCCATGAACATACACCACAGCACTGCACACTATACTGAACCCTCACTCACACAGACAGCAGACTAAACTACACACTTATAGCCAGTCCTACCCTCCCATAGCAAACTATACTACACAGTCACACACATACCTCACACCTCACCGGCCTGGACATTTACATTTGACATTTTATTCATTTAGCAAACACTCTAATCCAGAGCGACTTACAGTTAGTGCATTCAGAGCTAAGAGAGACAACTGCATATCACAGTCATAGGCCCCGTTTATACCTGGTTCTAACATGCGTCCTTTGCCTTGATTTGGCTACATTCTGATTGTGCCCACATTTAAACAGGTGTAGATGATTAAAAGACGCATTGTGATCTTTCTGACCACCTCAGGAAGTAGTCAGGGACCAAGTGTATCTGGATATGAATTAAGTGTAAACAGAACAGGATGGTCAAACCATTTAAATCATTATTATACCAGCCTCTAACATCCTTGACAGGTAGCACCATTGACTTATGGCATCAATCATTGTCTTAAAATAAATGAATACATTCTATTTTGAAAGAATATCTGTCAAGTAATTTGCATACATGGAGGCACTAGGAAATCTGTTCAAGAGGCGGACACAGTGGATGGATAAAAGACCAATTTTACTACCATTTGTAGACACAACGGCTACAATCATAATGTAGATAAGATCAGGACAAACAACAATTGTTAGCACCAGGTATAAATTAGACTAAAGTAAGCAAAGAAATTATCCCTCAATAAGTAAGTCAGAGCTAGTAAGAAAAGACAAGTGTGAGTGTTGGTTTCAGCACAGCAAACTAGTGTATACACACGGCACACATCACACCGCCCTGGAGACACAGCACAGACCACTATACTCAGGCAGAGCAGCAGTCTTACACACCATCACACACAGTCACAACGCATGCCTCACTGCCCTAGAGTACAATACTATGCTACACACTAACATACCGTAGCACACAGGCATACAAGACACTTATAACACACACTGATACACTTGTATCACTGTCAACAATGTAATTATAACAGCACTACAGAACAGAGGAGGCTGGTGGGAGGAGCTAAAGGGGGACAGCTCATTGTAATCGCTGGTATGTAATAAATGGAATGGAGTCAAACGCATGTCTGCATATGTCTGATCTGTTTGTTACCACTCCATTTATACCATTCCAGGTATTACAATGTCCAATGTCCAGTGTGTTTTCACACATGTTCCTGTACATACTGCACACTTGCTCTATTTCTAAATGCACATTGCTGTATTTGGTGTTTCCATAGTGCCTTAGTGATGAGGGCTGTGGAGGTCCTCAGACCTGTGTTCAAATGTTATTTAGGGTATTCCAATTACTTTCAAAAGACATTTGGAAGTATGTGTTTGGATATTTTTTTTATTTTAAAACACAAGTAGTTGAATATTGGAATGCATTTTACATTTACATTTGACATTTTAGTCATTTACTTCTGGTTAATCTTAAAATACACTACAAAAGTATGTGGACACCTGCTCGTCGTACGTCTCATTCCAAAATCATGGGCATTAAT
Source organism: Oncorhynchus clarkii lewisi (assembly GCF_045791955.1). NCBI lineage: Eukaryota > Metazoa > Chordata > Actinopteri > Salmoniformes > Salmonidae > Oncorhynchus > Oncorhynchus clarkii. The sequence goes on along the minus strand of NC_092175.1, from coordinate 33,055,380 downwards.
ATGGAGTTGGTCCCCCCTTTAACCGCCTCCACTCTTCTGGGAAGGCTTTCCACTAGATGTTGGAACATTGCTGCTGGGACTCTATGCAGGCCAGTCAAGTTTTTCCACACTGATTTTGACGAACCATTTCTGTATGGACCTCACTTTGTGCATGGGGGCATTGTCATGCTGAAACAGGAAAGGGCCTTCCCCAAACTGTTTCCACAAAGTTGGAAGCACGGAATCATCTACGTAGAACGTCTTTGTATGTTGTAGCGTTAACATTTCCCTTCACCTGAACTAAGGGGTCTAGCCAGAACCATAAAAATATCCCCAGAACATTATTCCTCCTCCCCCAAACTTTACAGTTGGCACTATGCTTTCTGGCAGGTAGCGTTCTCCGGGCATCCGCCAAACCCAGATTTGTCCGTCAGACTGCCAGATGGTGAAGTGATTCATCACTCCAGAGGTTTTCCACTGCTCCAGAGTCCAATGGCGGTGAGCTTTACACCACTCTAGCCGACACTTGGCAGTGCGCATGGTGATCTTAGGCTTGTATGCGGCTGCTCGGCCATCGAAACCCATTTCATGAAACTCACGACAAACAGTTATTGTGCCGACGTTGCTTCCAGAGACAGTTTGGAACTCCGTAGTGAGTGTTGCAACCGAGGACAAAGATTTTTATGATTTTCAGCACTCAGCGGTACCGTTCTGTGAGCTTGTGTGGCCTATCACTTCGCAGCTGAGCCGTTGTTGCTCCTAGATGTTCCCACTTCACAATAACAGCACTTACAGTTGACCGGGACAGCTCCAGCAGGGCAGAAATCTGACAAACTGACTTGTTGGAAAGGTGGCATCCTATGACGATATGGTATGGTACATTCTACTGCCAATGTTTGTCTATGGAGATTGCATGGTTGTGTGCTCAATTTTATAAACCTGTCAGCAACAGGTGTGGCTGAAATACTTTTGTATGTATAGTGTATCTGTCATAGAAGTACATTTTTCCTCAATAAAGTAGCTATCAGCAAAGTCAGTGCTAGTAAGAACCACCCGAGCCACTGCCTGTTCATCCCGCTATCATCCAGAAGGCGAGGTCAGTACAGGTGTATCAAAGCTGGGACCGAGAGACTGAAAAACAACTTCTATCTCAAGGCCATCAGACTGTTAAACAGCCATCACTAACATAGAGAGGCTGCTGCCAACATTCAGACTCAAATCTCTGGCCACTTTAATAAATTGACTTAATAAAGGTATCACTAGTCACTTTAAATAATGCCACTTGTTTACATATCCTACATTACTCATCGCACATGTATATACTGTATTCTATACCATCTACTGCACCTTGCCTATGCCACTCTGCCATCGCTCATCCATATACTTACATGTACATATTCTTATTCAACCCTTTAGATTTGTGTGTATAAGGTAGTTGTTGTGAAATTGTTAGATTACTTGTTAGATATTACTAGAAGTAGAAGCACAAGCACTTCGATATACTCACATTAATATCTGCTAACCATGTGTATGTGACCAATGCAATTGTATTTGATTTGATTTGATTTGAAGTGATGGCGGTGGATGAATGGCACAACAATGGGCCTCTGGATCTGGTCACGGTATCTCTGTGCATTCAAATTGTCATTAATAAAATACATTTGTGTTCATTGTCCGTAGCTTGCCCATACAATAACCAAAACCGCCACCATGGGGCACTCTGTTCACAACGTTGACATCAGCAAACCGCTCGCCCATAGAATGCCATCTGCCTGGTACAGTTGAAACCAGGATTCATCCATGAAGAGCACATTTCTCCAGTGTGCCAGTGGCTATCGAAGGTGAACATTTTCGCACTGAAGTCAGTTACGATGCCGAACTGCAGTCAGGTCAAGACCCTGGTGAGGATGATGAGCACGCAGATGAGCTTCCCTGAGACGGTTTCTGACAGTTTGTGCAAATATTCTTTGGTTGTGCAAACCCACATCCGCTGGCTGGTCTCAGACGATCCTGCAGGTGAAGAAGCCAGATGTGGGGGTCCTTGGCTGGTGTGGTTAGACATGATCTGCAGTTGTGAGGCAGGTTAGATGAAGTAACAAATTCTCTAAAACAACATTGGAGGTGGCTTATGATAAATTAACATTCAATTCTCTGGCAACAGATCTGGTGGACATTCCTGCAGTCAGCATGCCAATTGCACGGTCCCTCAACATCTGTGGCATTGTGTTGTGTGACAATACTGCACATTTTAGAGTGGCCTTTTAATGTCCCCAGCACAAGGTGCACCTGTGTAATTATCATGCTGTTTAATCAGATTATTGATATGCTACACCTGTTAGGTGGATGGATTATCTTGGCAAAGCATAAATGCTCACTAATAGGGATGTAATCAAAATTGTGCACAACATTTGAGAGACATAAGCTTTTTGTGCACATGGAACATTTCTGGGATCTTTTATTTCAGCTCATGAAAAATGGGACCAACACTTTATATGTTGCGTTCATATTTTTGTTCAGTATATTTGAAGAAGTAGGGTTTCAGATGATTGGGGAAGAAGGACAGGGACTCTGCTGTCCTAGCTTCAGGGGGAAGCTGGTTCCATAATTGGGGTGCCAGGACAGAGAAAAGCTTTGATTGGGCTGAGCGGGAGTTGCCCTCCCGTACTGGTGGGAGGGCCAAGACCAGAGTTGGCAGAACAGAGTACTTGGGTTGGATGTAGGGTTTGAGCATAACCTGATGGTAGGGAGAGGCAGTTCCTCTTGCTGCTCCCTAGGCAAGTACCATGGTCTTGTAATGGATGCAATATTCGACCGGAAGCCAGTAGAGTGTGCAGAGGAGCGGGGTGACATGGGAGAAGGTTGAACACAAGGCAGTCTGGATCAGTTGCAGGGGTTTGATGGCACAAGCGGGGAGCCCACTCAACAGTGAGTTGCAGTATTCCAGATGGGAGATGACAAGTGCCTGGATTAGGACCTGCGCCACTTCTTGTGTGAGGTAGGGTCGTACTCTGCAGATGTTGTTGAGCATGAACCTGCAGAAGCGAGTCACTGCTTTGATGTTTGCAGAGAATGATAGAGTGTTGTCCAGGGAGAAAAAGGTCAAGGTGTAGCATTGTTCTTCGTGACTGGGACCAGTAGACTCAATAGGCTTGAGTGAATGGATGTCATCAACCTTCTTTTCAAAGAGGTTGACAAAGTTGTCTATAGCGAGGGATGAGGAAGGGGGAGGGCTGGAGAATTAAGGAGGGAGGAGAAGGTGAAAATTATGGAAATACAATGGAAATACACTGGAAATAGAATGGAAATACACTGGAAATACAATGGAAATACACAGGAAATACAATGGAAATACACAGGAAATACAATGGAAATACACAGGTAATACAATGGAAATACAATGGAAATACACTGGAAATAGAATGGAAATACACTGGAAATACAATGGAAATACACTGGAAATACAATGGAAATACACTGGAAATAGAATGGAAATACACTGGAAATACAATGGAAATACACAGGAAATACAATGGAAATACACAGGAAATACAATGGAAATACACTGGAAATAGAATGGAAATACACTGGAAATACAATGGAAATACACAGGAAATACAATAGAAATACACTGGAAATACAATGGAAATACACTGGAAATAGAATGGAAATACACTGGAAATACACTGGAAATACAATGGAAATACACTGGAAATAGAATGGAAATACACTGGAAATACAATGGAAATACAATGGAAATACACTGGGAATAGATTGGAAATACACTGGAATTACAATGAAAATTCACTGGAAATACAATAGAAATACAATGGAAATACACTGGAAATAGAATGGAAATACACTGGAAATACAATGGAAATACACAGGAAATACAATGGAAATACACAGGAAATACAATGGAAATACACAGGAAATACACTGGAAATACACTGGAATTACATTTAGAAAGTATTAGCATGTATTTGAAAATGCTTAAATACACAATACTTATACAAATATTGAAATACTCCCATACATTAGAGCCAGGTCTGCTTGGTATTTTAAATAATGTATAAGGAAACAAGTATTTGAAAATATTTTAGGATCTTAATTTGAGCCAGTTTGCAACAACAGGAAATGCGAAATATTGTGTGGATTATAATTAATGGACATTTTTTTCTAGGGGTTGATACATTTTAAGTTAGGGAAAATCAATTCTGAAATGTTAAAGACATGTTTCGGTACTTTGGCGACTTAGAAAGTATATATTTTTTTTACCTCTCGTTTGGGCTAGATATGTCAATGTGTAGTTCATACATGCATAATCAATGAGCAGAATTACTGTTATATTCAATTTGCCACGAAATCCCTGGTTTGAAACTATTGTTTTCTTGAAGCTGTGCCGCACCATTTTCCCTATACATTTCCCTCCACATGGGCCAGCCCCCTAGTAATTTGAGTTCTAGCATATGAGCTTCAGCCCCTCACATTTGAGTGACAGCTAGCAAGAGGCCTGCCCAGCGCTATCCAATGAGGTTGCAGGGTGGGCTTAATGCTTAGTGGACACAGCAGAGAGAGAAAGAGAGAGCAATGACATGGTGCACATATAAGTAATAGTACGCAATTTTCAGGGACCACTTTCAGAACTACTGGCTAAAAAGTATGCAAAAGTACCGGAGAATCTCTTTAAAGTGGAAATTACAGACTTTAGAAGTATTTTTTTTGTTTGTTTTTTTTGTGAATTTTTATCCCCTTTTTCTCCCCAATTTTTGTGGTATCCAATTGTTTAGTAGCTACTATCTTGTCTCATCGCTACAACTCCCATACGGGCTCGAGAGAGATGAAGGTTGAAAGTCATGCGTCCTCCGATACACAACCCAACCAAGCCGCACTGCTTCTTAACACAGCGCCATCCAACCCGGAAGCCAGCCGCACCAATGTGTCGGAGGAAACACCGTGCACCTGGCAACCTTGGTTAGCGCGCACTGCGCCCGGCCCTCCACAGGAGTCGCTGATGCGCGATGAGACAAGGATTTCCCTACCTGCCAAACCCTCCCTAACCCGGACAACGCTAGGCCAATTGTGCGTCGCCCAACGGACCTTCCCGCCGCGGCCGGTTACGACAGAGCCTGGGCGCGAACCCAGCTGGCGCTGCCACTGCGCCACCCGGGAGGCCCTAGATGCATTTTTAAACCTTAAATACACTACGAGATTCCATTTCCTACTGTGGAGGAAAATCTCATCATCAAAAGAGTGATCAAATTAAGATCCTACAGTTGTAGTAGGCTGGCAACTAATAGAAAAGTATTTGAAAATATTTTCAAATACTTCCAATAGAAGTAGTTGATTCTGGTCACATCTTTAGAAAATACAAAAATACACAGAAAATAAGTATTTAAATATAAAATAATCAAATATACATGTATTTGAATGTGGGAACGGTGAGTCAGAGGAGGTGTGTGTGTGTGAGGGAGAGGGTGGGAATGGGTAGTGATGGGGGCTAGGGGTGTAGAGTGAGGGTGGTGGGGGCGGTGAGAGGTGGTGATGGGGCGGGCTGCTGGGCTGCATCGTGACGGCAGCCGTGATTAGTGCGGGTCGAGCTGCGCTCTTATTGATTGGCACAGTGGAGACACTAGGCTGCCTTCAACCACACTCTAATGAGAAGCCCTGACCTCCTCCAGTCAGCAAGGTCGCCAAAGCCTACTGTAATTGCACTCGCTCTAATGGCGTCAGTCACACACGCACTCCAGCCCCGGTAATGACAATTATCATAATGTCACTGGGCTCCACAGGGGCCTCTCAATCACATGTCACTTTGGGGGAGAGGGGACATTTGTCAGACGCCGCGCTGGAGATGAGGAGCAACGACTTGTCATTTTGGTTTGGTTATGAGTCGGACTGGGACCGGAGCTGTCGCTGACTATGCCACTGTACAGGACTGGTTAAGTAAAGGAAACCCAGGGCTGCTAAGCTTACCAAGACGCTCTCCAAAATTGCATCCCATCCCTCTTCAATCAATATCTTTAGAACCCAATACGTCCATACCCAATAAGTCCCTAATACTCTGATACCTAACCTGTTAACGTGCTAGCATGCCCTCAATCATCTAACCCAGACCTTCTGGATCTGACATGTCCACATGTCCCTAGAATCTGAACAATACAACGGCCTAAACAAAACCTCTGGCCACTTACTCTTACAAAATATAATATCAATCAATATAAAAGCCTCCCTTCAATACACCCCCAGCAACTTGAATTAATTAATACAAAGCAGTAATTACATGATGATATGAGTCTCTTTGTAACCTCTCCTTTGTCTGTCTGGGAGTGGATACATGTATCTGAGTATTTTTAATTCATCACCTTTTTTATGTTGCCTGCAATTCATCAATGAAGCCTGACAAACAACCAGGAGGATATATAGCATTATGCAGCTGAGCAGCAATAGGCCTACATACACTGAGTGGATACAACATAAACTGACCAGGTGAATCCAGGTGAAAGCTATGATCCCTTATTGATGTCACTTGTTAAATCCACTTCAATCAGTGTAGATGAAGAGGAGGAGACAGATTAATGAAGGATTTTTAAGCCTTGAGACAATTGAGACATGGACTGTGTATGTGTGCCATTCAGAGTGTGATTGGGCAAGACAACATGTTTAAGTGCAACTCAATATTAGGAGGCTATCCTTAATGTTTTGTACACTCAGTGTATATCTGTGGCTTGGACTTAGACCCTTAATCTAGCCCCACCTACAGGTGAAGGAAGTGAGAGCCAAAACATCAGTCTCTATCGTCATAGGCAATGACCAGAAAATCACTGGATGTTTTTACCTGTCATTGATTCATGTAGAAGTGTGATTAATGGTTCCTTCCTGAGGAAGTACCAAGGGATAATAATGAGCAGAGTCATTCACAACAGGACCATGTTTACACAACTACCTATGAGTGTGTGTGTGTGTGTGTGTGTGTGTGTGTGTGTGTGTGTGTGTGTGTGTGTGTGTGTGTGTGTGTGTGTGTGTGTGTGTGTGTGTGTGTGTGTGTGTGGGTGTGTGGGTACGCGCGTGTGTGTGTGGCTGTGTGTGTGTGTGGCTGTGTGTGTGTGTGGGGGGGGGGGTTCATTTCAGCAGAGACAGCGGAATTACAGCTGTGTGCTTCCCTGATGAGGGGATGTAGGGGGTTTATGGCGTTTGGCGAAAAGAGTGTGCGCACTGCGTCCCAGATTTACTACTGAGTCTCTAATTTCAGGGGGCTGACGTATTTAAGAGCGCGGGTCATAAAAAGGAGAGAATAGAAAAAAACGTGAAAAAAAGAGGGCTGGGGTTAAAGAGGCATTGGTTGGAGGTAGCTAAATCTGTGAGAATACAAAGAGGCAGGCGTCTGAGAGGTATTGACCCCACATTGATGGTCAGAAGCTGAGTCTCCTATTGACCAGATATGGAGAGACCTGGGGAGGCAGGAAACACACTGCGTCCAACCACCCCACTGAGAGATAGTGAGAAAGAGAGAGACACTGAGAGAAAAGCAACCGTATATATTGCTGCCTACTCTGACCTTGTGGACAGTTGCTGTCCTACAATTGTTCTCTCAGAGTGTATGTGTGTGTGTGTGTGTGTGTGTGTGTGTGTGTGTGTGTGTGTGTGTGTGTGTGTGTGTGTGTGTGTGTGTGTGTGTGTGTGTGTGTGTGTCCTACAGAGGGCTGGCGGGAGGGCTCGGCTCCCTCGCAGGTTTCCGAGGGCATATCCCATCATGCACTGGTGAGAGGCTCCCTGCCCTGTCTCCTCTACACAACTACAGACAGTTTTACAGGTCATAACTAGAACTGCAGCAGTGCTCTCAACACAGAGCTGTGTGCTGCCTCAACTGTTTCTTGTGCCCTCAGGCTAAGACACAAAACTAATTACTAAAACATCTCATGACTGCCAATACAGGTCAGAGACTGTGTTTACCAAAGACAACATATCTAAAAACTCCTCCTCCTTCCCCCTCTCAGCTTGGCGTGGACGGTAGAGAGCATAGCGAGGGGAATACTCAGCTTCCTGTCTGTCCGCTCAGCCTGATCCCAGGTCCAATGGTGCAGGTGACAGGAGAACTGGCATGGACCGGGCAAACACACACAGACCAGATGGTCCCAGACCCCTCACACTGTCAAGGTGGGCCAGCTCAAGCCCAGGGTAAGGGACCTCTATTTCTCTCTTTCCTTTCTCTTTCTGTGTCTCTCTCTCTCTCCCTCCCTCTCACTGCACTCGATCATTAAACCCCCTGGATAATGTGAGTCATGAGGCAGCAAGTCCCTTAGTATTCCCTTCCATGGAGTAAAGAAACAGAAAGACATACACTGAGTGTACAAAACATTAAGAACACCTTACTAATATTGAGCTGCACCCCTTTTGCCCTCAGAACAGCCTCAATTCGTTGGGGCATGGACTCCACAGGGATGCTGGCCCATGTTGACTCCAGTGCCTCCCACAGATGTGTCAAGTTGGCTGGATGTCCTTTAGGTGGTGGATCATTTATACACCTGGGAAACTGTTGAGCGGGAAAAACCCAGCAGCTTTGCATATCTTGACACTGTCAAACCGGTGCGCCTGGCACCTACTGCCATACCCGTTCAATGGCATTTAATTATTTTGTCTCACCCTCTGAATGGCACACATACACAATCCATGTCTCAAATGTCTCAAGGCTTAAAAATCATTCTTTAACCTGTCTCCTCCCCTTCAACTACACTGATTGAAGTGGATTTAACAAGTGACATCAACAAGGGATCATAGCTTTCACCTGGATTCACCTGGTCAGTGTGTGTCATAATGCAACATATCCTCCTGGTTGTTTGTCAGGTGTTCCTAATGTTTTGTACACTCAATGTAGAAAAAACAATAAACCAAAGACAGACCATAGTTTTTTTTATTCATATCTAGTGTTGACAAATACTTCATGACCCATATCAGTGTCTGGCCCTGTAACAGGTTTTAGTTTGTTCAGCAAGCCTTGTGGCAGCAGCGTGTTCCCGGGGGAGATGTTGAAACTACTATGATTGGCGAGCATACCGTTATTATAATTATTATTACTATTATTATCAGAATTAATCATTAGTGGAATTACAGAGGAGCTTTTTCAACAGTGGAACTGCAGCAGAGAGTTGTAGCGCTGGTGGTGGTGGTGTGTGTGTGTGTGTGTGTGTGGTGTGTGTGTGTGTGTGTTTCAGGGCTATTGTGAAGAGAATGGAGATATGGGGACAAGAGAACAAGGAAATTGAGCTCTGAGCTCCAAGAACAGGAGAGGATAGGAGAGGAGGGGAAAGAAGAGGAGAGGAGAGAAGAGGAGAGGAGAGAAGAGGAGAGGAGAGGAGAGGAGAGGAGAGGAGAGGAGAGGAGAGGAGAGGAGAGGAGAGGAGAGGAGAGGAGAGGAGAGGAGAGGAGAGGAGAGGAGAGGAGAGGAGAGGGGTCATTAAACTGGAAACCAGGAACCACATGGGAGGCAGAATTTTAAATGATTCCCCCCGTAGCAAGACCAACTCAGCCCAGCAGTTGGACTAAACCTATCTCTCTCGCTCTCTCTCTTTCTCTCTCCCCACACTCTCTCTTTCTTTCTTTCTCCCTCTCTCTACCCCTTTCCCTCTCTATCTAGCTCTTTCTCTCAGTCATCTCTCTCTTTTCCTCTCCCTCAGTCCCTCTCTGAGATGCAATTAATTCGGATAGAGCCTGCCAAGAGTGCAGAGATAGAGGGATGTGGGGTGCACCCTCACACATGCAGGAGGGAGTATGGTCTCACAGACACAGAACCAGACTCCCCATCTCCTCTGGTTCACGACATCACAAACGCCTCTCTCTCTTTCTCCCCCTCTCTCTAATTCCAGGCCTGCATCTCCCCCAGTCTCCCAGTGTCTGAGGAGCAGAGCAGAGCAAGCTCAATACATTTGATCTACACACAGCAGTCCTAGGAGAGAAGCCTCTCTGCACAGTAAACACACACACACACACAAACACATAGAGAAACTTACATCAACACCACTACACCAACACCACTGAAATGTATCCAAAGCTATATTAGGGGGGGGGGAAACTGTTCTACCAAACATACTGTATCAAAGTATATTAGAAAACATGTATAAACTAGAGGAGAGCAGCTGAGCAAGGCCAGTCAAACTCTCACTCTGTATATTAGAAGAGCACCTTGTTGGTGAGTCATCCAGGTTCCTCCATGTTGTTTTCCACAGACCAGAAAGTGAATGGGGACTGGACTGCAGGTGGGGTCCCACGGGGAGAGCTGAGGGCTGCCTGGCTGGTGAGGGATTGGTGGTGGTGGATGGTCTGGGAGATATGTCATGGTACACAAAGCACGTACCATGGAAAATGCAGGAGGGAGTTTAGCTCACGGCCAGGGAGGCAGTCAATACCAGGGAAATTGATCGTAATCAAGCGAGTTGCAGAGAGTGAGCATAGCACAGTCACCGACTCTCAATCCCCTCCTCTCCTCCTCTCCTTCTCGCCTCCTCCATCTTGTCGTGTCTTTGGCTATGCCGGATTAAGTGATATGACATGCTATTCTATAAAATAATTTCTGCGTAATTAATATTACCTGATTGAGCTAATCATGTAAATGTAATTAACTAGAGAGTCGGGGCACCACGAAAGAAGATTTATAGAGCTGTTATCTTCCGAATAAACTCTTAAAGACCTAGTAATATTTTACATCAATAGCAGTCAATATTAATCGTCACCTTAATTCAGTTGTAAATTCTTGGTTATCTTCACAAACACTGGCTAACAAGTTGAATCAGCAATACAAAATGTGGTTTAATTATTTATTTACTAAATACCTAACTAATCACACAGAATTACACATACACATAATTAATCATAACTTGATTACAAATTACGTCATAAAGGAAAACATCCCTAGTGGGCGGAACAGATATGACAGCTTGTTACACAAAAGAAAAGGGTTCTGGGTTTTAGTGAAAGAGCGGGAAGACTGATGAACAAAGGGCAAAGCTGTGCTATTGTAAATACAGTATCTTATGCATTCTAAATTACTGCCCATATGGAAAAGGAAAATGCAATAAATATTTACTCTGAGCTGCGCTTCGGTAGGTTGGTGGTAGATGGAAGGCCGTGTTGCCCAACCGAGTCCTTTGTCCTTTGAAGAATGTCTCTGCTGGTAAATTGGATACGTTGTAGTAACGTCGTTGTGTGGTAGACGGGATACTCTGTCTGTTCTTTCCTAACCTGCGTTTGCAGCTGCTGTTGCTAACTCAACGGCTAGGAGGTATCACTTCTGTAGTGAATAAGAGTTCAAAGTTCATACCATTCGCAACCAAAGCTCACCCTGATGTTGGCTTCGTTCTGTAGTTATTATCTGAACCATTCTGACATCGGACCGTCGTCCTCACATCCTCGGAACAGGAGGTTACATTGCCGTCAAGGCTTTATATAGTGGAGCGAGAAGGGTGTGTCTGAAAAGTTTTATAACCCATGACTCTTCACAGGGGCGGGCCACTGATTGAGCAGAGCCCTAACCTTATGAAAACCCAAATCTCACATTTTAGAAGCTAAAATCACCTTTCATCTCATCACGAATAATTTTATATTCAAACATTTAAATTGAACAACAATTCCATGTGAAACCGATAACTCTGATGTGTAGACTTTCCACTGTAGAGTTTATGTCATCTTATCATTGATGAGAATGTCTCAGATGACAACCGAACTGACATCATATTCATTAAGTACCACCGCATATGTTCAATTGGTCGGATTACCAGAATATAGTTCATTTCCCCCCACCTTCTGATGTTCCCAGAATCTCTATGTTAACCAAGGGGTTTGAAATGTAACATCAGTAAGGTAGAGAGAGGAAAAAGGGGGGAAGAGGTATTTATGACTGTCATAAACCTATCCCCAGGCCAACGTCATGACGTCATGACGTCAGGCCAGTCTCTCCATACACTCTTAGAAAAAAGGGTTCCAAAAGGGTTCTTCAGCTGTCCTCATATAAGAGAACCCTTTTGTTTCCTGGGAGAACCCCTTTTGGTACCACGTAGAACCATTTTGGGTTCCATGTAGAACTCTCTGTAGAAAGGGTTCTATTTGGAACCCAACATGGTTCTACCTAGAACCAAAAGGGGTTCTTCAAGGTGTTCACCGGTGGGGACAGGCAACAAACTCTTAGGTTCTAGATAGCACCTTTTTTTCTAAGAGTGCACTGGATGTATGTTTCTTTAGATTTGAAAGGAAATGTAAACAATGGAGAAACCTTGTGATGTGGAAAGGTGTGTGAGTTCTTTAAGATTGTGTTTGTATTATTACTGTTTTAATGACTATTACTCATGTATGTTCACAGATGTTATTATTAAAATACAGATATGTATGACTGTTATCTCTCTGTATCATATTTTGAAGCAGGTAGACTTTAACCTTTCACCTTTTAACGTGTAAAGTACATTTCTGATATTGTTCAGTAGAATCCTCCAGATATACTACACCTGTCTGTCTGTATGTTAGTGAACATAACAAATTACCCAGGAACAGGAAAGGAGGTGAAGGTCCAAGGTTTTCTCTCTCCCCTCGCTGCACCATCATTTCTCATTTGAAGACGCTGGCGTACCTGGCTGTGCGGCTGTGCTGTTAAAAGCGCTGGCCCAATTATAGCATAACACCTAGCCTTACGGTTACCATGGCTGCGCGATGCATCTGTCCCGCGGGACGCACCGTGGAGGAACGAGCGCCTTATCAACCATCACCCTGGTAATAACACTTCCCCTGAGCCTCAGCCGCCTGCGTCAGGCCTTAACGAGAACCCCGGGTGAAATTCGAGCCACAGCCTGATTTGGGATTAATCTGTTTCTGTGTCCTTGCATGTGAGCGTGTGTGTGTGTGTGTGTGTGTGTGTGTGTGTGTGTGTGTGTGTGTGTGTGTGTGTGTGTTTGTCCACGTTAATTTGGGCCCATTCTGCATTGTTTTCACATTTCTATATGTACCTAATTCTGTTTTCTCGTCCTGCAAACCTCCACTGTTATCTATGTTGAAAAAAATATAACATCCACAAGCTCAGTATGTTTGGAATACAGTATTTGTATCTGCTTAGGTTGTTGTTGCTTACCAATATTGACTATATACATTTATTTAAAAAAATATTTGACATCAATACTAGAGTCTCTTGCCAACATATCATGAAATTCTCATGGTGAACTAATATGTTATTGTCTTTCCTTTTATGTTTTTTACAATACAAAACATCCACACACAAACTACAACATACAGACACACACAAATATCCACAACATCACCCCTGCCCAGACAACACCTGTTCACACCCCCACCTCCAGCATCACTCTCTGCCACATGGCTTCAAACTGCACCATTTTGTTTCTCTCTATCACCCACGCACTTTCAACATTCAGTTAAAGAATTAGACCTTTCCATTGTGTAAACGATGGAGGATTGGTTCATTTCCAGTTTTTAGGTAAACGTTTTTTGAAGATGATTGACAAGAAAAGTATTGTCCAACCCATCTGGTATCTCATTGCACTCTCATATGCCATGTCTGGAAATATGCAGAGGGATTAAAAGTACATTTACATTGTAATACAACCAACATTCTAACTCCGCCCATAATTTTGGACTTTATAGCATTGTCTTTAGAAGAGATCCTCAAATAACAACAAGATGAACTGTAGCTGTGTCTGACACAACTACAGACCTAAGTAATGTAGTGATTGGCTTTTGGATGACCAATGTATTCATTAGGTAGGCTGCCTTTTGTCTCATCTATCATCGATGATCTATGGGGGATGTCTATGTCTATGTATTGTCTATGTCTATGTCTATATCTATGTCTACATCTATGTCTGTCTGTGTATTGTCTATGTCTATGTCTTTATCTATGTCTACATCGATGTCTGTCTGTTTATTGTCTATGTCTATGTCTATATCTATGTCTATGTATTGTCTATGTCTATGTATTGTCTATGTCTATATCTGTGTATTGTCTATGTCTATGTATTGTCTATGTCTATGTCTATGTATTGTCTATGTCTATGTATTGTCTATGTCTATAACTATGTCTATGTCTGTGTATTGTCTATGTCTATGTCTATATCTATGTCTGTGTATTGTCTATGTCTATGTCTATGTATTGTCTATGTCTATGTCTATGGGGGGCGGCAGGTAGCCTATTGGTTAGCATGCTGGACTTGTAACTGAAAGATTGCAAGCTCAAATCCCTGAGCTGACAAGGTAAAAATCTGTTGTTGTGCCCCTGAACAAGGCAGTTAACCCACTGTTCCTAGTCTGTCACTGAAAATCAGAATTTGTTCTTATTATCTGACTTGCCTAGTTAAATGAAGGAAGGAAAAAAAATGTCTATGTATTGTCTTCCGACAGGTGGCGTCGCTCCTACATGCCACTTGTCCTTCAGTGCAGGTGGAATCACTGCGTTATCTGACGTGAGACAGAACAAGTAGTGAAGATAGTGCTGTCTTTTCTACAATCAATTCCCAAACCCTGTGACTGATATTATTGTGTATTTAGTATTGTTTGATTCTTGGCCTGTGAATGTCATCTTGTTACATGAGTCAGGCTTGTCAATATGACTTTTGCTGTGGTCTAACTAACAGGACACAGGAATAGCCTGAGTATGTCACTGAGGCATTATGCCTTAGTACCATCCTACCATCCTGAAGCAGTTTCAACACTGCTGGCCCCACAACTCATACACATAAACACATAAACACAGGACCCCTGGGTAGTGGTAGTGGGGGAGGTGTGTATGACCAGCACCAGAGATGAGGCATACCCCTCAGCTCCCAGACCCACACACAGTGTGAATAATTGGTCAAAGTCAGCTGCTGGAAGCTAGTCAGCATAACGGATACATTCTGAGTCTGGAGACGGACGCTGTTAGCACATGAAAATTAAAGGGAGCAGTGCTACTGGTCAAAAGTGTGAACCTCAAAGCCACAGCAGAAACAAAGATACACGACTGCTGAGGAAACGGTCGTCACTGTTAATCAATCAGCACGTGACTGAGTTCTCACTGCCTGCATTACCTAACCTAAGCCAGATGGAGGTACTCCTCAAGCATCTCCAATACTGAGCAGTCACATTGAAATCAGCTTTTAGATTGATGCAAAGTAGCTCTCCAATCAGACGGCTATATTCACAGTGGTCAGTCATTTCATTCCATCAAATGGTCATTGTAAATTCCTAAATGTGTCCTCATACCCATTCTAGAAACATACATCCTCCTTTTTCTTTTAAGTGCAAGGTCCCACACAGTAAAAATAATGTTTTTTTATCAAATTGGATGATATTTGGATGAAACCAGTTCAAAGTAGGGTGACCCAAGACCCCAGCAACCCCAGTCATAGACTGTTCTCTCTACTACCGCATGGCAAGTGGTACCGGAGTGCCAAGTCTAGGACAAAAAGACTTCTCAACAGTTTTTACCCCCAAGCCATAAGACTCCTGAACAGGTAATCAATGGCTACCCGGACTATTTGCATTGTGTGCCCCCCCCACCAACCCCTCTTTTTACGCTGCTGCTACTCTCTGTTTATCATATGTGCATAGTCACTTTAACTATACATTCATGTACATACTACCTCAATTGGGCCGACCAACCAGTGCTCCCGCACATTGGCTAACCGGGCTACCTGTACTGTGTCCCACCACCCACCACCTGCCAACTCCTCTTTTACGCTACTGCTACTCTCTGTTCATCATATATGCATAGTCACTTTAACCATATCTACATACTACCTCAATCAGCCAGACTGACCAGTGTCTGTATGTAGCCTCGCTACTGTATATAGTCTCGCTACTGTATATAGCCTGTCTTTTTACTGTGGTTTTATTTCTTGACTTACCTATTGTTCACCTAACACCTTTAACCACTAGGCTACCCTGCCGCCCCATTCAACTATGTAAAGAAAAAGGTATTTAATAAGAATATTTCATTCATTCAGATCTAGGATGTGTTATTTTAGTGTTCCCTTTATTTTTTTGGTCCTCCCCTGAGGAGCCTCCATTGATGTGTAGCCCATGTATCTGATGCAGTCTGGACCAAAAGAGGATAACTTATTGCCACTGTAGAATTTGATTGATTGATGCCATCAACATTTAGCCTCCTTTGATAAAAAAAATAATAAATTCATTGGTCAATCAGCGTTGAGCTGAGCTCAACTGTGAGTTGTCCTGGTGCAGCAAAAGGGCGGGGGGGGTGTAACTCAATATTAGGACGGTAAAGAGACATTTTAGAAAATTCAACATCTACTCTGTCTGCACAGCTTCCCAGGCAACCACCACAGCAGGAATGCTGTGATACAAAATCAGCTTTCCCAAGGCAAAGAAGGGGGGTAAGCTGATATCACATTTTGTTACCTTGTATTGTTTTTTTCAAGCATTCTAATGGGTGATGTGTGTTACAAATTGTACGAATCAATGGCTCCGGCACAATATAAAGCCGGGTGCCTATATTAGGCTTATGGGACCCATTGTGTTCTCGCTTTAAATGTCATGCAGCTTATAAACACTTCATAAAGCATTTATAAAGCCTTTAAAAAACACTACATAAATGTGTTACAAATCATCTATAACCGTATGTCATGCTTTATAAAGGGTTCATAAATGTGGCATAATTGTTTGACATAACCACCAATGTCAGATGTGACATAAACCAATATGTAAAATATAACATAAACCTGTGCCAAGGGTGGCATGAGCACTAATAAGTCATTAAATGTAGGCTTTAAAAGGCATGTATAACCCTGTCATGCATCTTGGTAGAGCATTGCATCGCTAGGATGGACCTAGACTTGGAGCTCCTGAACCACTTGCCTATATGTATTTTTTGCCTAACTAGTTTTTTCCCCAAATTCCATTTTATTGGTTTAGTTTTTCCAGGTTTCGGATTTCCCATTTTTTTTCTGGTTTCCCCCATTTTTTCACACTTTTTAAATAGAAAAAGAGCAAACATGGATTTTCTGTGTTCACAACAACGCTTAAACCATACCAGGGGATGACTTTTGAGGTCTGGGAAAAATCTAAGAAACATAGACTTTTTTGTTAGCTGCTGGTTAGCAGGTTTTCTGTAGAGCAGTAAGCACACGTGATGTGACTCGCCCACAAATGGAATGGGTGTAGTAAAAGGCCAGCAATACTCCGAGTATCCCCTACAAGTATCCCCTACAAGTATCCCCTACAAGTATCCCCTACAATAGTTTCCCCTACAATACTTTTACTGCAGCACCCAGAATAGTTCTTGCTTTAAGCCAATATGTATTTCATATATAGTGATTTGTATTGGGGGCATTTAAATTAAAACCAAAATGTAATGCAAATGTCACTTAAATATGAAGAAATATGAAGAAAAAAAATGTTAAGACAATTATTTTTCATATCATTAACGATTATTGACACTTTTCTACTATTATGTGGGGGACTTTTATATGTCAAAGTGCTGTACAGAAACCCAGCCTAAAACCCCAAACAGCAAGCAATGCAGGTGTAGAAGCACGGAAGAGATGCAAGAACTATTTGTCTGCCAGCTCAGGGACAAGCTACACTATTCACAGCCCTGTGTAATGTACAATGTAATTGCATTATTGGACTTTTTAAACTCCATGTATTTGTATTGTTTTAGAAATGTACAAATTTAAAAACATGTATGGTTCAAACATGTCTTTAATGTTTATTTGTTTTAGCTGTTAGTGATAATTCCCTAAGTGTTAATACATTTGTGTTCACATCATTATGCCATAATGTATGTTATGACTGACCAAAGGTGTCTGACTTCATAGTAAGTACAGCATCATATGATATAAGGCATTTATGTGTGTGTTATGACTGACCAAAGGTGTCTGACTTCATAGTAAGTACAGCATCATATGATATAAGGCATTTATGTGTGTGTTATGAATGACCAAAGGTGTCTGACTTCATAGTAAGTACAGCGTCATATGATGTAAGGCATTTATGTATGTGTTAAAAATTACCAAAGGGGTCTGACTTTAAATTAAGTACAGCGTCATGCGATTTAGGGCTTTTTATGAATGTGTTATGAATGACCGAAGTTGTCTCACATCAAATACGAATTACAGGACACTACATAAAGTGTCAATAAATAGGTTATTAAAGTTCTGCTGATTTATGAAGGTTCTCTCATGATCCACAGGTTACTACTGTAGGGTGTGAGAGGTATTTAAATGGGTTGATGAACCTGCAAAGCTTGCATTTGTGTGTGTGTGTGAGAGAGAGAGAGAGAGAGAGAGAGAGAGAGAGAGAGAGAGAGAGTGTGTGTGTGTGTGTGTGTATGTGTGTGTGTGTGTGTGTGTGTGTGTGTGTGTGTGTGAGAGAGAGAGAGAGAGAGAGAGAGAGAGAGAGAGAGAGAGAGAGTGTGTGTGTATGTGTGTCAAATCCATGATGATTTGGAGTAGTCCAATCTGAGACTACCACATCAGGTATTCCTCTTCTGTTCCCATGCTGGAGACCAGGGCTTGAATACAACCTGTTACAATGGTGCCAACATTTTTGTGGCTGATCTTTCAGCAGGGGAGTGGGTGAATGTATCAAAGACCGACTGGGTCCAGTACCACACTGTATGGCTCATTATATTGTTGTGTTTTTGTACTGAGGAACATGTAACTTGGTTCCAGAAGAAAGACACTTCAATGTCTTCAGGTTGGGAGCTTTTGTCAAGGTGTTTCTTGGTATAACATTCACCAGGCTAACTACATTTTTTAAAGAAATTTAATTCACCTTTATTTAACCAGGTGGGCCAGTTGAGAACAAGTTCTCATTTACAACTGCGACCTGGCCAAGATAAAGCAAAGCAGTGCGACAAAAACAACAACACAGAGTTACACATAAACAAAAGTACAGTCAATAACAATAGAAACAACTATATACAGTGTGTGCAAATGGAGTAAGGAGGTAAGACAATAAATAGGCCATAGTAGCGAAGTGATTACAATTTAGCAAATTAACACTGGAGTGATAGATGTGCAGATGATGATGTGTAAGTAGAAATACTGGTGTGCAAAAGAGCAAAAAAAGTAAATAAAAACAATATGGGGATGAGGTAAGTAGTTGGATGGGCTATTTAGAGATGGGCTGTGTACAGCTGCAGAGATCGGTGAGCTGCTCAGATAGCTGATGCTTAAAGTTAGTGAGGGAGATATAAGTCTCCAACTTCAGCGATTTTTTAAAATCGTTCCAGTCATTGGCAGCAGAGAACTAGAAGGAAAGGCGGCCAAAGGAGGTGTTGGGTTGGGGATGACCAGTGAGATATACCTGCTGGAGCACGTGCTATGGGTGGGTGTTGTTATGGTGACCAGTGAGCTGAGATAACCTGGAGCCAGTGGGTCTGGCGACGAATATGTAGCGAGGACCAGCCGACGAGAGCATACAGGTCGCAGTGGCTGGTGGTATATGGGGCTTTGGTGACAAAACGGATGGCACTTTGATAGACTGCATCCAGTTTGCTGAGTAGAGTGTTGGAGGCTATTTTGTTTTAAGAGGTTATGTTTGGCAGCGTGAGTGAAGGAGGCTTTGTTGCGAAATAGGAAGCCGATTCTAGATTTAATTTTGGATTGGAGATGCTTAATATGCTTAGAGTCTGGAAGAAGAGTTTACAGTCTAGCCAGACACCTAGGTATTTGTAGTTGTCCACATATTCTAAGTCAGAACCGTACAGAGTAGTGATGCTAGCGGTCAGTGGCAGTGGTCAGTTGAAGAGCATGCATTTAGTTTTACTAGCGTTTAAGAGCAGTTGGAGGCCACGGAAGAAGTGTTGTATGGCATTGAAGCTCGCTTGGAGGTTTGTTAACACAGTGTCTAAAGAAGTGCCAGATGTATAGAGAATGGTGTTGTCTGCTTAGAGGTGGATCAAGGAATCACCCGCAGCAAGAGCGACATCATTGATATATACAGAGAAAAGGGTCGCCCTGAGAATTGAACCCTGTGGTACCCCCATAGAGACTGCCAGAGGTCTGGACAACAGCATAAAAAGAAGGTTGGCGGGTGGTGGGACACAATGCAGATAGCCCGGTTAGCCAAACTGGAGCACTGGTTGGTCGGCAACTGTTGCCGCTATAACAGGCGGCAACAATGAGAGACTTATTTCTGGAGAGATTAATTTTTAAAAATTAGAAGCTCAAACTGTTTGGGCTTAGACCTGGGAAGTATGACAGAAGTTTGCAGGCTATCTCTGCAGTAGATTGCAACTCCACTCCCTTTGGCAGTTCTATCTTGACGGAAAATGTTGGGGATGGAAAATTCAGAATTTTGGTGGCCTTCCTAAGCCAGGATTCAGACATGGCAAGGACATCAGGGTTGGCGGAGTGTGCTAAAGCAGTGAGTAAAACAAACTTAGGCAGGAGGCTTCTGATGTTAACATGCATGAAACCAAGGCTTTTACGGCTACAGAAGTCAACAAATGAGAGAGCCTGTGGTCATACAGGGCCTGGGTTAACCTCTACATCACCCGAGGAACAGAGGAGGAGTAGGATGAGGGTATGGCTAAAGGCTATCAAAACTGGTGGTATAGTGTGTTGGGGACAGAGAATAAAATGAGCATATTTCTGGGCGTGGTAGAATACATTCAAGGCATAATGTACAGACAGGGGTATGGTAGGGTGCGGGTACAGAGGTAAACCCAGTCATTGAGTGACAATGAGAGGCATCTCTGGAGGCACTAGTTATGCTAGGTGAGGTCACCCACCGCATGTGTGGGAGGTGGGACAAAAGAGGTATCTGAGGCATGTTGAGTAGGGCTAGCGGCTCCGCAGTAAAATAAAACAATGATAACTATCCCAAACAACAGTATACAAGGCATATTGACATTAGAGAGAGACATAAAGCGAGGCATAAAGAAATAACAGGTGTTGACTGGGAGAGCTCGCTAAGACAACAACAGGTAAGACAACAACAGCTAATCAGCTAAGACAA
Organism: Oncorhynchus clarkii lewisi; assembly: GCF_045791955.1. Lineage (NCBI taxonomy): Eukaryota > Metazoa > Chordata > Actinopteri > Salmoniformes > Salmonidae > Oncorhynchus > Oncorhynchus clarkii. The sequence goes on along the minus strand of NC_092175.1, from coordinate 33,034,449 downwards.
CAACAACAGGTAAAATGGCAATGAATGGGCAGCGAGGGTTAGTTAACTACACACAGGGCCTGTGTTTGAGGCTGGGGCCGACAGATAAACAAAATAAACTAAATGGAGTACCGTGATTAATGTACAGTCCAGCAGGCATAAGCTGGTGAGGGCACAACGGACAGAATTACGTCGGCAGACCAGATGTGATGGATCGACAAAGGGTCCAGGCCAATTGGCAAAAGAGGTATTGTAGCTGGAGTAATTTTGTTTGCTAGCCGGGAGATAGCATGGCTCGAGGCTAACTGGTGCTAGCTTTGGGACAAGGGCGTTAGCCACTATAGCCACTCGGTAGCAGCTATCTAGCTGCGATGATCCGATGCAAAGGTCCAGAGCTTACGGCAAGAATCCGGTGATGTAGTGTAGCTGAGTGATCATAGGGTCCACTGAGCAGGCCTGGCTCAAGGCTAGCTTCAGGCTGGGCCACTCATAGCAGCTAGCTAGCTGTGATGATATGGAGAAATGGTCCAGAGCTTACGGCAGGAATCTGGTGATGTAGTGGAGAAAAGCAGTCTGGTATAATCAGGGTTGATATCGAGCTGTGCAGACTGGCGGGTATTATCCAGGCTAAAAGCGTGTCTGAGATAAAGGTAAAGGCCGCTAGCAGTGGCTAACAATGACTAAATAGCTAGCAGCTAATTAGCTGGTTAGCATCTGATGAGACCTTGATAATTTATTGTTAAAACGAGAGGCTGCCTGGATCTTTAATTTAAAGACCCTTGCGCCCTTCGGTCTCAACGTAGACTTTGATCTGAAGCCATTCTTGTGATTATTGTGACTTTACCATTGTAATTGTTTGTAAACTTGTGTAGTTAAATTAATCTATGATCGTATGCTATCCATTTGTTTGTATGCTGTTCTTTGTATGACATTTTAATATTTGATTATTAACCAATGGTATTAGGCCACTCTTGGCCATGATTACAGACACCTGTGTCTTTTGACACTATATAAACGAGTCATCCCACAGTGTTTGTGATTATACCCTGATGAAGACAGCTTGGCTGTCGAAACGTTGCTATTACATTTTTGCATCTGAGCTCCTAGAGTGTGCGGCTCTCTTTTATTTTCTAGCATCTGATGAGTAGCTGCTGATGGAGGTTCTAGAATAGAAAAAAGAAAATAGCAGATCCGTATCACATTGGGTGAGGCGGGTTGTCGGAAGGTATATTTCATTTAAAAATGGAAAAAGAGATTGAGATACAGTGCCTTGCGAAAGTATTCGGCCCCCTTGAACTTTGCGACCTTTTGCCACATTTCAGGCTTCAAACATAAAGATATAAAACTGTATTTTTTTGTGAAGAATCAACAACAAGTGGGACACAATCATGAAGTGGAACGACATTTATTGGATATTTCAAACTTTTTTAACAAATAAAAAACTGAAAAATTGGCCGTGCAAAATTATTCAGCCCCCTTAAGTTAATACTTTGTAGCGCCACCTTTTGCTGCGATTACAGCTGTAAGTCGCTTGGGGTATGTCTCTATCAGTTTTGCACATCGAGAGACTGAATTTTTTTTCCCATTCCTCCTTGCAAAACAGCTCGAGCTCAGTGAGGTTGGATGGAGAGCATTTGTGAACAGCAGTTTTCAGTTCTTTCCACAGATTCTCGATTGGATTCAGGTCTGGACTTTGACTTGGCCATTCTAACACCTGGATATGTTTATTTTTTGAACCATTCCATTGTAGATTTTGCTTTATGTTTTGGATCATTGTCTTGTTGGAAGACAAATCTCCGTCCAGTCTCAGGTCTTTTGCAGACTCCATCAGGTTTTCTTTCAGAATGGTCCTGTATTTGGCTCCATCCATCTTCCCATCAATTTTAACCATCTTCCCTGTCCCTGCTGAAGAAAAGCAGGCCCAAACCATGATGCTGCCACCACCATGTTTGACAGTGGGGATGGTGTGTTCAGGGTGATGAGCTATGTTGCTTTTACGCCAAACATAACGTTTTGCATTGTTGCCAAAAAGTTCACTTTTGGTTTCATCTAACCAGAGCACCTTCTTCCACATGTTTGGTGTGTCTCCCAGGTGGCTTGTGGCAAACTTTAAACAACACTTTTTATGGATATCTTTAAGAAATGGCTTTCTTCTTGCCACTCTTCCATAAAGGCCAGATTTGTGCAATATACGACTGATTGTTGTCCTATGGACAGAGTCTCCCACCTCAGCTGTAGATCTCTGCAGTTCATCCAGAGTGATCATGGGCCTCTTGGCTGCATCTCTGATCAGTCTTCTCCTTGTAAGAGCTGAAAGTTTAGAGGGACGGCCAGGTCTTGGTAGATTTGCAGTGGTCTGATACTCCTTCCATTTCAATATTATCGCTTGCACAGTGCTCCTTGGGATGTTTAAAGCTTGGGAAATATTTTTGTATCCAAATCCGGCTTTAAACTTCTTCACAACAGTATCTTGGACCTGCCTGGTGTGTTCCTTGTTCTTCATGATGCTCTCTGCGCTTTTGACGGACCTCTGAGACTATCACAGTGCAGGTGCATTTATACAGAGACTTGATTACACACAGGTGGATTGTATTTATCATCATTAGTCATTTAGGTCAACATTGGATCATTCAGAGATCCTCACTGAACTTCTGGAGAGAGTTTGCTGCACTGAAAGTAAAGGGGCTGAATAATTTTGCACGCCCAATTTTTCAGTTTTTGATTTGTTAAAAAAGTTTGAAATATCCAATAAATGTCGTTCCACTTCATGATTGTGTCCCACTTGTTGTTGATTCTTCACAAAAAAATACAGTTTTATATCTTTATGTTTGAAGCCTGAAATGTGGCAAAAGGTCGCAAAGTTCAAGGGGGCCGAATACTTTCGCAAGGCACTGTATATACAAAAAAAGACGAGAAAAAACAACATTTACCAAGGACAATGACAAACACGTCTGCACTGCTACGCTATCTTGGCGCACACACAGCACATATGAACCTGGGATATCAACCATTCAAAGTTGACCTTAGTGGGAGTGACCATAGAATTCTATAGGAGGGACCTTACTGAGTAAAGTAATTGTCATTGTCACTACTTAACACAGTCAAAACGTAATGATTATTGCTAAACCCTGCCCATTTCCAAAATGGAAATTCTTAAAATGTTATTTTAAACCTATCCCTAACTAATGAAGGACAAGTTTGATGCATTGGTCTACCAAACCTTCCACGCATTTGGGCGGAAGTATCTGGGAACGAGATTAGGTGTGATGTGACTAGCATGACATCACTTTAGAGCATATGCCGTCGTTCAGCACAATATGTCACTCTTTATAAAGCACATAAATATACCATATTTGACATAATGGTTATGTCACATTTGACATTGGTGATTATCTCACAGTTATGCCACATTTATGAACCCTTTTTAAAGCATGACATATGGTTATAGATACTTTATGACACATTTATGTAGTACTTATGATGGCATTATGAAGGCTTTATGAAGCATTGTCTGATCAATACATACCATTCTGAACATACTAATGCAGAGGCATCAATAAATTATCCAGTACACTTATTGTATGCTGTTTTCACGTACATTCCCTTATGTCTAAGCTTCTAAGGTGACTCAGGCTTTACTAATTATTGTGAAGAAGTGTAGGCTATCAGTGAACTGTATTCTGTAATTATGTACAAATCGATAGAAATTAAATTGTGCATTACTGCTGTTTGTTGACCATGACAGCAGTTCTTCGGCTGTAGGAGAACCCTTTGAAAAAAAAACATGTAGAACCCTTTTCACAAAATGGTTCTAGCTGGAACATAAAATAGTTCTACCTGGAACCAAAAAAGGTTATCCTATTGGGAAAGCCGAAGAACCCTTTGGAACCCAGTCGGTATTCACGTAACAATAAGGAATTCCCCTAGACCACTAAATTTGTGAAAACACCCCAAAATCCTATTGACCCCTATTGTAAAAGAGGTAACTTCTTCATTGATATTTTGTTATACAGAAATAACAAAACATGCCGAAAAGCTGCGGTGTAGTTCAATGTACAGTACATGTAGCCAGGTCAAAAATCCAGATCTACGGTTCGCAATGCTCCCACATAGGGAAATATAACCTGTGAGAAGAGCCCTGTGGCTTCAGGCTATTCTGTGTGGGAGAGTGGGAAATGTGTGGAGACGGTGCCCAAGTTTGATACACGTAGCTTTGTGTGGAAAACATTTCATCACAGGTAAGACAGGTAACCCTTTCCTGCAGTCAAATTACCAAATCACACTCTAGTGCCCTAATGGTTGGAATGTTAGTCATATATTTCATAATGAATTAACTTTTTGTTTTTTTAAGCTGAAGATCCTGTGTTGCTATGTCTATTGTGATGCAACCTCAAAATGTCATACATTTCAACTCTATATCTGACATGGTACAGGTGTCGTCTTCTTTTTTTTAAGCCCATAACCATGTGTGTGAGGCTAATACTTTTGTTTCCAAATATATTTGTTTAAGACTACCAAGAAACACTATATGTGACCCTGATTTAGCCAACTGCAGTAAAAGGTTAACTTGTTTAGTACAGTCCATTTGAAACTTCACTCACTACTTGTAGCTGTATAGTCCGTTTGTGTTGTTGGTCTTGCTAGCTTAATGTTCTAGTAGGTAGCTTGCTAGCACTCACTCATGAGGGAAGACCTACAAGATTACGTTTTTCTAAGTAGTGAGAACGCTAGGGAGCAGGCAATGTTGAAAAGTAATCTTTAGATTAAATCTAGTTTTGTAATTGCCTAAATCAAGCAGACAACACGGGCAGAGTTGCAACGTTCATAAGGTATTTTCCACGACGTGCTAGTGGAGTGGACTGACCTTCCACAGAGTTGCATTATTTTCCAGAGAACGCATAGAACCCCGAGTTGATTATCCTTTTATACCATGGCTATAATTGAACACCTTTGCCGCTAGCAGTGTGTTCGTTTGCAGATAGAAATGTGTTCAACATCCGCTGCAAGTTTACTAGATAGCTACAGTAGTTGCCGTGGTAACCAAACAAACAGACTTGCAAGTTTAGCTAACCAAACAATGAGTCCTAGCTTGCTATTATGAAAATGCCAATAATGCAAACAATGCCAATAATGTTTTCAATTCGACTTTTGCTTTCAAAAGCAGCTCAATTGAACATGTAAGAATGAACTATAGCCATTGAATTCTGCCTTGCTGATATACCGTGTGTTATAGGGAAATAATGCATGCTCTAGAATGCCCTTTACGCTAATCAGAAATGGGTATTCAACAATGCCATGGTATAATTAAGCAATAAGGCCCGAGGGGGTGTGGTATATGGCCAATATACCACGGCTAAGGGCTTTTCTCTTCCACGACACCATGCGGAGTGCCTGGTTACAGCCGTGGTATATTGGCCTTATACCACAAACCCCCCAGGTTCCTTATTACTATTATAAACTACTTACCAACGTAATTAGAGCAGTAAACATACATGTTTTGTCATACCCTGGTATACAATCTGATATACCACGACTGTCAGCCAATCAGCATTCAGGACTCAAACCACACAGTTTATAATATCTAATACCCACTGGGTCTATTTAGACTCCGAATGACATGTGGCCCATTGTTTACCTTGTCATCAAAGACATGTGGCACATGGTCTACTTTGTTACCTGGCAATGACCACAAGGGCGTTTCAAAGAGCTGTCAGTCAAGTTGAGCTCATGAATATAAGCTCCACACCTACTCAGCCTGTTCTTTCAGGCTTCCTGGTACTTAGAGATGAGAGAAAAGGTACAATGTATTAATTTCTGAGCATTTTAATAGCTTAAAATATTATGGGTGATGTTTTGGTCATTCAAAAGCTTTATTTTGACTTGGGAAATAAGATGACTGTGCGGGACCTTTAAGAAATAAAGGACTGCATCAGATCCTACCATCTTTTCTGTACGAGGAAGGAGGCGAGCGGAGTGGAGAGAGAAGGGAAGGGGTCTGCTTGTGCAGGGGCATTTGGATGGGGGAAGGGCACACCGGCCAAGAGGGTGAGCAGATCAGTGCAGCTCAGTGTCTGCGAGGCGGTGATAAGATTCCAGGACTCTCCCACTGTGACAGGCCTGCTTACCCACCCTAACTCTGTAGAAACACACCGTACCACCATCACCTGACCCTCAACTACATCTACACCACCTCACTATCATCACCAACCTCGTTCAACTCTCACCACACCTAGTGGTTTTGGAAACCACAGGAGGTTGGTGGCACCTTAATTGGAGAGGACGGGCTTGTGGTAATGGCTGGAGTGGAATCAGTGGAACGGTATCAAATACATCAAACACATGGTTTGATGTCATTCCATTCGCTCCGTTCCAGCCATTATCATTAGCCGTCCTCCCCACAGCAGCCTCCACTGTTGGATACTCTATTTGTTTTGGGAAGGGGACTAATATCTGACCATTGGTGGTTTATATTCCTACCCTGATTTAAACCTAGAAAAATTGTGTTTTTGCTCAGCAGCAAGCATCAAATAGAAGTATAATAATTAAACAGTGAGTCCACTCTAGCTCGGATCCTCCTACAGATGGCAGGTTGGGCAGTGAGCTGTGCTATGCTGAACGGAGCAGTGCGGGCGGCGAGGAGCAGAGGAGGCGAGGAGGACGCCGCGGCGCACATTAATAATGTAGGGCCTCAGCTTCCCCCCCAGCGCCACGGCGATGGCACCAGCCCAGCACTGTCACCAGGGGGGAGCTGGGAATACGCACTCTCCAACCCTCGCACAGCCAAGCTGCTCACCAGCTCTCTCAAACACACGCACGCACACACACATACACCAGCCCACCACTCTGGGCCTCCGTCGTGGATACTCACTAATTAAAAAAACTCACCATTATAATCATGGTAGAAACCTGTATCTACATCCACACTGCTAACTGTATGTAGCCAGGGTTTGGAACTATCTGACATTTTCATTATTTTGCAGGAATTGGAAACCTTCATGCCCTTTGGACCTGAGAACTGTTCTGAAAAAGCCTCATAGTCCTACTAAGATAAAGAAAGAGAGGACAATGACATTCTCAGTGCAACCGAAGTCATATCTTACCTGTTATAGTCACTACCTCCAAATTAATAATAATATTAATCAAAACCATTTTTAAAAATATGGCGCTGGAGGGGATGGCTACCAGCAGCCTCTGGTAAGACAAGGTGTGGCGGTCTAAATATATTTGTAAACAACAGCTGGTGCACGATATCTAAGGAAGTCTTGAGGTTATGCTCGCCTGAGGTAGATGATAAGCTGTAGACCACAATATCTACCTAGAGAGTTTTCATCACAATTCTTCGTAGCTGTCTATTTACCACCACAAACAGATGCTAGCACTAAGACTGCACTCAATGAGCTTTATACGCCCATAAGCAAACAGGAAAATGCTCATCCAGAGGCGGCGCTCCTAGTGGCCGGGGACTTTAAATGCAGGGAAACTTAAATCCGTCTTACCTCATTTCTACCAGCATGTTAAATGTGCAACAAGAGGGAAAAAACTCTAGACCACCTTTACTTCGCACACAGAGACGTGTACAAAGCTCTCCCACGCCTTCCATTTGGCAAATCTGACCATAATTCTATCCTCCTGATTCCTGCTCATACGCAAAAATGAAAGCAGGAAGCACCAGTGACGTCGATGACGTCGTCCCCACAGTGACTATACGTACATACCCCAACAAGAAGCCATGGATTACAGGCAACATCCTCACTGAGCTAAAGGGTAGTGCTGCCGCTTTCAAGGAGCGGGACTCTAACCCGGAAGCTTATAAGAAATCCGAATCATACTACACTGGCACTGACGCTTGTCAGATGTGGCAGGGCTTGCAAACTATTACAGACTCTAAAGGGAAGCACAGCTGAGAGCTGCCCAGTGACTCAAGCCTACCAGATTAGCTAAATTACTTCTATGCTCGCTTCGAGCCAAGTAGTACTGCAACATGCATGAGAGCATCAGCTGTTCTGGACGACTGTGTGATCATGCTCTCTGCAGCCAGTGTGAGTAAGACCTTTAAACAGGTCAACATTCACAAGGCCGCAGGGCCAGACGGATTCCCAGGACGTGTACTCCGAGCATGACCAACTGGCAAGTGATTTCACTGACTGAGTCTGTAATACCAACATGTTTCAAGCAGACCACCATAGTCCCTGTGCCCATAAGGTAACCTACCTAAATGACTACCGACCCGTAGCACTCACGTCCGTAGCCATGAAGTGCTTTGAAAGGCTGGTCATGGCTCACATCAACACTATTATCCCAGAAACCCTACACCCACTCCAATTTGCTTACCGCCCCAACAGAGCCACAGATGATGCAATCTCTAGTTCACTCCACGCTGCCCTTTCACACTTGGACAAAAGGAACAGCTATGTGATTCACTGACTACAGTTCAGCATTCAACACGATAGTGCCCTCAAAGATCATCACTAAGCTAAGGACCCTGGGACTAAACACCTCCCTCTGCAACTGGATCCTGGACTCGCTGATTCTCACGCGGTGGCCCCTCAGGGGTGCGTGTTCAGTCCTCTCCTGTACTCCCTGTTCACTCATGACTGCATGGCCAGGCACGACTCCAACACCATCATTAAGTTTGCCAATGACACAACAGTGACAGCCTATAGGGAGGAGGTCAGAGACCTGACCGTGTGGTGCAAGGACAACAACCTATCCCTCAACGGGATCAAGACAAAGGAGATGATTGTAGGACTACAGGAAAAGGAGGACCGAGCACACCCCATTCTCATTGACAGAGCTGTAGTGGAGCAGGTTGAGAGCTTTAAGTTCCTTGGCGTCCACATCACCAACAAACTAACATGGTCCAAGCACACCAAGACAGTCGTGAAGAGGGCATGACAAAACCTATTCCCCCTCAGGAGACTGGAAATATTTGGCATGGGTCCTCAGATCCTCAAAAGGTTCTACAGCTGTACCATCGAGAGCATCCTGACAGGTTGCATCACTACCTGGTATGGCAACTGCTCGGTCCTGACCGCAAGGCACAACAGAGGGTAGTGCGTACGGCCCAGTACATCATTTTTGGGGGCCAAGCTTCCTGCCATCCAGGACCTCTATACCAGGCGGTGTCTGAGGAAGGCCCTAAAAATGGTCAAAGACTCCAGCCACCCTAGCCATAGACTATTCTCTCTGCTACCGCATGGCAAGCGGTACCGGAGCGCCAAGTCTAGGTTCAAGAGGCTTCTGAACAGATTCTACCCCCAAGCCATAAGACTCCCGAACATGTAATCAAATGGCTACCCAGACTATTTGCATTACACCCCCCCCCCCCCCCCCCCTTTTACACTGATGCTACTCTGTTATTATCACTGTAATAACTCTACCTACATCTACATATTACCTCAATTACTTCGCCAGAATTACTAACCGGTACCCCCCGCACATTGAATCTATACCGATACCCCCTGTATATAGCCTTGCTATTGTTATTTTACTGCTGCTCTCTTTTACTGCTGCTCTTTAATAATTTGTTACTATTTTTTATTTTTTAGGTATTTTTCTTAAAACTGTATTGGTTACGTGCTTGTAAGTAAGCATTTCACTTTATGGTCTGTTGTATTTGGCACGTGAAAGATACAATTTGATTTCATTTTCATTTTGACCAGTTCTTTTAGCGGACCAGGTCTCATAAAGAGCTTGCCTTAGATAAATGTCACAGGACCATGTGTGTCACCAGAGTGGGGGCCTGACTCCTGACCTCCAAAAAGCTTCCCTTTACTCTTAAACAGCCCTCTACTTTGTGGCTTTGAGGACAACACTGTAATTCAGCAATATTGAGGAAATATTCATTATTCATAGCTTTCTAATTGTGTTTTGTTTTTACATGGGGAGCAGGACATTTGAGGAGGGTGGAGGAAGTGACTCGGAGGATATACAACACATTCCAGATAGATTCCTTTCCCATATTCTCCATTTAGATGTTGGTTTGGTTTCACTTTAACATTACATTGCCACAGGTATCTGCCAAAATAATGGAAATACTTGAGTAAATGAGGAATACAAAGTTTATTGAAAGCAGGTGATTCCACACAGGTGTGGTTCCCGAGTTAATTAAGCTATTAACATCCCATCATGCTTAGGGTCATGTAAACAAATTCTGGGCTGGCCATTATTTTGTCTACCATGGCGATAGCCCCATAGAATGACAATGCCCCCATCCACTGTGCACGATTGTATCAGTCAACCCAATTGAACACTTATGGGAGATTCTGGAGCAGCACCTGAGACAGTGTTTTCCACCACCATCAACAAAACACCAAATTATGGAATTTCTCATGGAAGAATGGTGTTGCATCCAACACAGTTCCAGACACTTGTAGACTCTACTATGCCAAGGTGCACTGAAGCTGTTCTGGCCCAACGCCCAATTAAGACACTTTATGTTGGTGTATCCTTTATTTTGGCAGTTACCTGTACATCAACCTAACCATTGCAACAACTCCACACTATCTCTACATAGAACCTTCATGTACAACACTCTTGCATGAGGAACACTAATTAGGGCCCCCTGGGAAAAACTCACCAAAACTTTGGTTCCTACCCTGTCACTACCAGTGTTGTTTGTATTGGTTGCTAGAGCAACAGGAAACATCTGAATGAAATACACCATTTCCTCCTTCTGCTTTAATGATTTGTATTTCTCGCCCAATATTTTTTTTTAAATTATAGCATCCAATGATATGAAAAGGGAACAGATTTGAAAGATTTACCGGACATTTTCATACTTCACCCGCTGTTTTAGGGGAAAAAAACATGCAGAGACAAGTAGACAAACATCAGAACTGTAAATGTTTACACAAATACATGCATTCGTTTTTATTCACAAAACCAGTCCAATTTTCTAAATGAATACAAACATCGCTGTTGTTTTTAAAAGATGTAGCTATCAGCAACATAATTTAAAAAAAATTACAAATAAAAAATAAAGATAAATTCATGTTTCAGTGCGTTGAAATGGGTAGACTCAGATCAAGTGCCTCCTAGTGATGTCGCCCTCTGTCCTCCTCATGCCAGACACAGTCGCTAGGGCCACAGGAATGTAAGGCTGCCAGTTTCACTAAATAAAACGCTTGGAAATACAGGCCAGAAAAACACGGTTGGTTGGTTGGTTGGTTGGGGAGATTCCAGTGAGTTCTCTGGAGGTTAGCATTATCCTGCTAAAGAGTCCCCTAGACTTCTGCCCCAAAGGGTGAGAGTTGATTTTTAATTTGAATCAGAAATCTGGATTTTTACATTTTGAAACATTTCCTTTTTCTTTTAAAAGACAACCATTGATCCGTTTCAAACTATATTCTTGCAACAATATAAATCATAAAATAGACAAGGGTTTAGATAAGAACAATGGTGCTAAATTACAATAGTGCCTGCCATTAGCCACTAATTTTAAAATATAGCCATAAATGTACATTCTCTACACAAGTACTGTATCTTTCCACACGTGAACAACATTAACACCAAACACAGACATGTGTTGATTGTCCACACTCAGTCCATCATTTCTGTTAGGCAATGAACAGTTCCATGTCTGAGCGACAGAAAAGTCCTGCTGGAAACAGGACAAAATGTACCAAAATGGGAACATAGAAAAGGGAATGAATGAAAGTTGCCATAGATTATTTTCTTTATATTTAATTTTTGGTTCAAGGAATAATTAGGTGCATCCATTACTCAGTTGATTATTTTGTATCATTCCTGTTTCGTATTTTTTTTTTAACATCTTTTTATTTGTTGTTTGTTTGTTTTCTTGTCAGCCAGTGTCCATGCCCGATACAATCGAAGCGAGAGTTGGCATTGCACTTGATCGCAGAGCTTTGGGTTTGTGTAGGTAGGGGTTAGAGTGGAAGAGGGTCAGAGTCTTACTGGAACCACCGAAATGCTGCTCCTGTAGGAAGCATCACCTTCTTAGAGGGAAAAAAAAGACAAAGAGAGAGAAGAGAGAAGGAGAGGGTTAGTGGACGCAGCTTGGAGAAGATAACACATCCCTAGACTCATTCTAAACTGCAACATCTGCAGTTTGTCTCTCTCTCTGTCTCCTCTCTCTCTCTCCCCCTCTCTCTCTCTCTCTCTCTCTCTCTCTCTCTCTCTCTCTCTCTCGCTCTCTCTCTCTCTGGACATTCTTCTACCCCAGTCTAATTATTGAATAGATTCAGACAACAACATGCTCATCAAATCTCCACATCAAACACATTAACAGACACCATCACCCTCGCTCCCTGCCCACTCCTCCTCTCTTCTGCTCCACTGTCTCTCTCTGTCTCCCCCCCCCCCCCCAGGCCAGGCCAGGCCAGGCAAGCTCTATCATGGAAATCACTGCATCCCACACAGACATATCTCGTACCCTCCCCTCCTCCCTCACCTCGCTATGGCCGTCAACAGCCATGGCCCTGGCTCCATGCGAAACCTGATATGGCACATTTATTATTTAGTCACCACGCAGTCACGTCCATCTCCCATGACACCACAGCGCTCTCACTGGTGACACTGCTCTCTCTGTTCCTCCCTCACTCTTCTCTCAGAGTGGGATCTCTAGCTCTGATTGCATTGCACTAGGCAGGGCAGGCACCAAAGCAATGCAGCTGCAGGGGTTGAGTGGTCGCCTGCCAGTCATAAGATAGAGGACCGCTGGGGCTCAAGCTCGGCTCAGCCCTCGGAGCTGCAGCACGGCTGGCGTTCTGAGAAGCACAACTCTACTGCGGCACAGAATCTCACATGTTAGCTAGCACTGCCTGGAAAAAACACTCACACACACACACAAACACACTCACTTCCTCACACACACTTACACACACACCTACATACACGGGAATACATAAAATAGCACAAGAACAATATACTTATCACCTTGATAAACCACAAAGCTGATGCTACAGCTAGCTTTGTGTTTTATCAGTCGATGTCAATGTAGTAACTTAAAATAAATCACAGACTACACAAAACAATTCAGAATACGGGGAAAATAGTATTTGTAAAAGAAAAGGAGAGTCACACACTCTAGGACCTCAGATACAATCATTTTATAACCTACATTTCGACACTCAAGCTGTCTTCATCAGGGTATAGAAAGAGAGAGGGTGAGGAGGAAGCGAGAAAGAGAAAGGGGGAGGAGAGAAAGAGAGATGTGAGAAAGAGAGAGGGGGAGGAGAGAAAGAGAGAGGAGGAAGACAAAAAGAGCGAAGGGGAGGACGAGGATAGAAATAAAATAGTATTTAACATAATCAACTTTTCTCTTCTGTCATATCATTTTCACTTTGGAATATTCACAACACTAAAAAAGCAAGGTCAAGGTGGTGCAAGGGCCATAAGCACCTCACTAATGACCTTTCACCTATGACACTCAGGCACCTAGACGCTAAGCTCAATACCTTTTTCATTGTGAACTCACCGGTGACTTATTAAAGGAAAAACAATCTGAGCCAACACCTGCGACCTCCATTCTGCATAAACATGATTGTTTGTCAGGTCTGGCTAAGGGGGAAGGGGCTCCCAAGGTCACGATCATTTCCAGGCGTCCATTTCAATGTCCAGCATCTCAATCTCCGTTTATTGATTTTACTATGAATATGTTCCTGTTACGTTCCTCAATGGACGCTGCATTTAGCCTTACACGTCCCCAACCCAGGGGCCTGCTAGCCTTGCTCTAGCACGGTTAGCAGAACATTTCATACTCTGAAATGTGGCTCCAGTATCTAATTTGCTATCTTATTTGTTCTGACATAGTGTGACTCTGTTAGGGACAGCTGATCCAGGACCAGCCCATAGGGGAACATTCTCTTTAGAGCAGAGCATTAGGCTAAATACTCCCATCAATCACTTCCCATTGGACAGCCCCAGGTCCACTGGTAACAAGAACCCTTTCACCTGTGACTGTGATGTCAACTCTCCCCTCCCATCTCAGGTTGGTTAAGATAATAACTCCACTGCTGTCTGTCTGTGTCTGTATGTCTGTGTCTGTATTTCTGTATGTTTGTCTGACTGTGCTTGTCTGTCCTACTCCTACTAGTTTCTGTGTCTGCCTGGCAACATGCCTACTGATCAGTATGTCTCTGTGTCAGTCTGCATGCCTGTGTGTGTCTGTGTCAGTCTGCATGCCTGTGTGTGTCTGTGTCAGTCTGCATGCCTGTGTGTGTCTCTGTCAGTCTGCATGTCTGTGTGAGGGGGTAACAACACTCAGTGAAAGCTCTCTGGCTCAGTGTCTGCATGCCTCAAACTGGCCGTGTCATGTCACCACACAATACCTGTAGTAATACCTGTAGTGGGTCGGCTGGATCTGTCCTCTGACCATGATGCCTCAACACAGACAGACAGACAGACAGACAGACAGACAGACAGACAGACAAGACAGACAAGACAGACAGACAGACAGACAGAACAGACAGAACAGACAGAACAGGTTTTAACAAATAAACTAACACATATCCACAAAACCAAACAAAGGCCCACAAAGAAATCCAATCAGCAGACCAGAGTACAGAAACACACTTGCATTAAAATAAACACATAATCAAACAAATATAAACTCATGTTGACATAAAACATATACTTCTCTCTCTCACCCACAGAGCAAACACCAACCATGAGACTGAGACTAGTGGTGAAAACTCAGACATGCAGCAGAAAGGAAGTGTATCTCATGGGCTTTATTTATTTCCCTTCAAACGTAGCGTTCCAAAAATAAATCCAGACATCTCCAGCCAGCGAGGTGTGAAGTGGCAAAGGCCTCGACACGCTAAGGCCTCAGCACACTAAGGCCTCGGCACGCTAAGGTCTTGGCGCGCTAAGACCCCGTCACGCTAAGGCCTCGGCACGCTAAGGTCTCAGCACACAAAGGCCTTGGCACGCTAAGGCCTCAGCACACAAAGGCCTCGGCACGCTAAGGCCTCAGCACACTAAAGCCTCGGCACGCTAAGGTCTCGGCACGCTAAGGTCTCGGCACGCTAAGACCCCGTCACGCTAAGGCCTCGGCACACAAAGGTCTCGGCACAATAAGACCCCGTCGCGCTAAGGCCTCGGCACGTTAAGGCCTCAGCACACTAAGGCCTCGGCACGCTAAGGTCTTGGCACGCTAAGACCCCGTCACGCTAAGGCCTCGGCACGCTAAGGCTTCAGCACACTAAGACCCCGTCACGCTAAGGCCTCGGCACGCTAAGACCCCGTCACGCTAAGGCCTCGGCACACTAATGTCTCGGCAGGCTAAGACCCCGTCACGCTAAGGCCTCGGCACACTAATGTCTCGGCAGGCTAAGACCCCGTCATGCTAAGGCCTCAGCACACTAAGACCCCGTCACGCTAAGGCCTCGGCACGCTAAGGTCTCGTCACGCTAAGGTCTCAACAGGCTAAGACCCCGTCACGCTAAGGCCTCGGCACACTAATGTCTCGGCAGGCTAAGACCCCGTCACGCTAAGGCCTCAGCACACTAAGACCCCGTCACGCTAAGGCCTCGGCACGCTAAGGTCTCAGCACACAAAGGCCTCGGCACGCTAAGGCCTCAGCACACAAAGGCCTCGGCACGCTAAGGCCTCAGCACACTAAAGCCTCGGCACGCTAAGGTCTCGGCACGCTAAGACCCCGTCACGCTAAGGCCTCGGCACGTTAAGGCCTCAGCACACTAAGGCCTCGGCACACTAAGGTCTTGGCACGCTAAGACCCCGTCACGCTAAGGCCTCGGCACGCTAAGGCCTCAGCACACTAAGACCCCGTCACGCTAAGGCCTCGGCACGCTAAGACCCCGTCACGCTAAGGCCTCGGCACACTAATGTCTCGGCAGGCTAAGACCCCGTCACGCTAAGGCCTCGGCACACTAATGTCTCGGCAGGCTAAGACCCCGTCACGCTAAGGCCTCAGCACACTAAGACCCCGTCACGCTAAGGCCTCGGCACGCTAAGGTCTCGTCACGCTAAGGTCTCGACAGGCTAAGACCCCGTCACGCTAAGGCCTCGGCACACTAATGTCTCGGCAGGCTAAGACCCCGTCACGCTAAGGCCTCAGCACACTAAGACCCCGTCACGCTAAGGCCTCGGCACACTAATGTCTCGGCAGGCTAAGACCCCGTCACGCTAAGGTCTCGACACGCTAAGACCCCGTCACGCTAAGGTCTCAACACGCTAAGACCCCATCACGCTAAGGTCTCGACACGCTAAGACCCCGTCACTAAGACCCCATCACGCTAAGGTCTCGACACGCTAAGACCCCGTCACGCTAAGGTCTCGGCAGGCTAAGACCCCATCACGCTAATGTCTCGACACGCTAAGACCCCGTCACGCTAAGGTCTCGGCACGCTAAGGCCTCGGCACGCTAAGGCCTCGGCACTCTAACGCCTCTGCACTCTAAGGCCTCGGCACGCTATGGCCTCGGCACGCTAAAGCCTCGGCACGCTAAGGCCTCTGCACTCTAACGCCTCGGCACACTAAGGCCTCGGCACTCTAACGCCTCGGCACGCTAAGGCCTCGGCACACTAAGGCCTCGGCAGTCTAAGGCCTCGACACGCCACCTCCCTTTACTCTATTTTTACGGCCATCTTTAGGCTGCCATGAGGTTTCCATGGAAACCATCATCAAAGCACAGAGCCGCCGGCCTCTCTTTCTATTCTCACATACACACACCACATCGGACCGCATCAACTTCAAATAATGTACACTAACAATATACACTAACAATATACACTAACAATAAACAGACTAAAAATTACAAATGTGTCATAAAGGAATCATAAATATGTTATCAGAAGCATTGATTAAAAACAACCAGTTTTTTCTCTGATTTTGGGCATCTGAAAAGGTTAAAACAAACCAAGCATCAAAATACTTATTGAATCACATGACACATCTTTACAACACAACACACACTATAAGCACTATGGCTAAGTGATCTCCATCCATTAGCATCCCTGTTAGACAGTGGACTGCGTCCACGTGAGATGTGACTCTCTGGGGCTGTTTCTAGACCCCAGCTCAAGCTAACAGCAGATGACAGACTGTGGTATGCTGCTTACGAGCCGGATCGGATGACCATGATCCTCCATTTTGTCCCAGGTGCTGCCCAGGTGCCCCTGAACATGTCCTAACCTCAGTGACCAAGAGGGCTGAAGGGGGTTGGGCAATATGTTTAACCATTTCATAATGCCCCAGTTAACAGAATATAAAACAGAGTAACGTAGATAATGCTATCTGTTCTGTTTACAGTGTGGTAATACTTGATAGGGAAATATGGATTCATAGTACAAGCAATGTTGTTTTCTGTAGAGCCTGAAAGAACACCCTCCATCGGCAATATGGATGGCAGTCCTCTCAGACAAGCGCCAATAAATTATAAATGTGAACACACAAATCTGTAAGATCAATGTAGGATACATGGGCATATATCAGATGTGTTATTGTACACAATATGTCTTCTGTCATTATTCTCACCTTTGACATGGTGTTATGACATCACTCTGACTGACTGACTGACTCTGCAAGACTCTCCTCTGACCTCTTGACCTGTTGCTCAAGGCTGACCCTAACACAGAACAGTTCTAGACAGCATTGGTCTGCTAGTGCAGATGAGGCACACCATTTACCCAATCTGAAGGAGAAGTCAACAGTTCATTTGAAGATAAACTATTCCAAAACGTAAATGCTAAACAGATGATTATTACATCAAGTCCCGCGTGGCCATAATGTTAGTGTGTGACAAAACATAACAACAACAAACAATCTGATTTAAAGTAAAGTAGGAATGTTGACAGTGAAACCATGAGTTGACATCTAAAAATGGAATCCTGTCTTGGTTACAAAAGTCACAACCAGATAACATGTGGATCAAGCCTTGATTAATCTGTTGTTGCATGTCTGCTTGCAGCGCAACTCTTTATGACCAGATTACACAAACTGATCACCCTCTGTCTCATGAACGTGAGTGTTGTAGCATTGCATAGTACATACAGCCATAGGGGATATTCAGGATGTATTCTACAAACTGTATTTTGGCCAAAATAGTCATAATCACAAGAAAGAATTTGAAATGTGTGATAATTAATTTGTGAACATGCGGACATTGTTAGAGAGCACACATGTCATGATCTGGACAGCATTGTCTACTAGCATAGCTCATATAATGTACGTCTGCATCCTTACAGGAAGAGCAGGATGCTGAAAGACAGAAGATGGCAGAGCCTAATCATATCAACCTTGTATTTACATCTTAAAAAGCAACAATACATGAATCTGACCATTTTTGATGTGACGGTCGCGTCCTTTGTATAATTAATGGAGATCAATTGCATCACTCATCTTATTAACGGTAATTCATTATTGCATAAAGTCATCATGACAATTGAGGCTCATATAAATCACCTGATAACATCTATCATGCCATGGCAATATACCAAAATATTGTCATGGATGTTATGTCATTTTGTCATAGCGTGTTTATCACATCTTTATACAGTACTGGCTTTAATTGTCAAATGAAGTGGTTTAAAAACAGAATGTAATATGCTACATGAACCTTACAGAGGAAAAGAGTCCTGTGCTACTGAGGTGACCCAGAAGACAAGTTTGGAGGCCATTTAGCCAAACGGGCGTGCCACAGGAGAAAGAGAGAGGGAGAGAGGGGGGCGCCTGTGCCACAATGACACCTGGTGTTGCAGATGACAGCCCCATGGCCAGATGGACCATGCCACACACATACACACACACATTCTGCCACAGCCATCAAATACCCACAAGCACACACAATTACACTATTACACTATTACACTTTACAAATGTATGTGGACACCCCTTCAAATTAGTGGATTCGGCTATTTCAGCCACACCCGTTGCTGACCGGTGTATAAAATCGAGCACACAGCCATGCAATCTCTATAGACAAACATTAGCAGTAGAATAGCCTTAGTGAAGAGCTCAGATGCCACCTTTCCAACAAGTAAGTCCGTCAAATTTCTGCCCTGCTCGAGCTGCCCCGGTCAACTGTAAGTGTTGTTATTGTGAAGTGGAAACGTCTAGGAGCAACAACGGCTCAGCCGTGAAGTGGTAGGCCACACAAGCTCACAGAACAGGGCCGCCGAGTGCTGAAGAGCGTAGTGTGTAAAAATCATCTGTCCTCAGTTCCATTACTCACTACGACTTCCAAACTGCCTCTGGAAGCAACGTCAGCACAATAACTGTTTCCATGGCCAAGCAGACGCACAGAAGCCTAAGATCACCATGCACAACGCCAAGCGTCGGCTGGAGTGGTGTAAAGCTCGCCACCATTGGACTCTTGAGCAGTGGAAACGTGTTCTCTGGAGTGATAAATCAAGCTTCACCATCTGGCACTCCGACGGACAAATCTGGGTTTGGCAGATGCCAGGAGAACACTACCTGCCCCAATGCATAGTGCCAACTGTAAAGTTTGGTGGAGGAGGAATAGTGGTCGGGGGCTGTTTTTCATGGTTTGGGCTAGGCCCCTTAGTTCCAGTGAAGGGGAATCTTAATGCGTTTGGGGAAGGCCTTTTCCTGTTTCAGCATGATAATGCCCCTGTGCACAAAGTGAGGTCCATACAGAAATGGTTTGTTGAGATTAGTGTGGAAGAACTTGATTGGCCTGCACAGAGCCCTCACCTCAACCCATCAAACATCTTTGGGATGAATTGGAACACCAACTGCGAGTCAGGCCTAATCGCCCAACATTAGTGCCCGACCTCTATAATGCTCTTACCCTCTGAATGGAAGAAAGTCCCCGCAGCAATGTTCCAACATCTAGTGGAAACCTCCCCAGAGGAGTGGAGGCTGTTATAGCAGCAATGTTCCAACATATAGTGGAAACCTCCCCAGTGGAGTGGAGGCTGTTATAGCAGCAAAGGGGGGACCAGCTGTATATTAATGCTCATGACGAACAGGTGTCCACATACTATTGGTCATGTAGTGTATGTTCTACCACACACATTCTACCCATGAAAAACATATACACACAAACAGTATCACGCACTGCCACACTCTGTCAAACATACACTGTCAAACACACACCTACAAACACACAAACTCTCAAAATCCTAAACAGCCCATCAGACATTCTCTCTGTCACATCTCTCTCTCTTCCTATCTCCTCGTTCCTACTCACGCATACCCACAAGGCAATACTAATTTTGCAACATATGCACACAATCACACACACACACATTTGTGTGAACTGCTAAACACGCAATGACCCCCAATTAAAAAAGTCCTTCCATCTGTTTTGTGAGGGGGTAAAATGAGAGCTGTGTATCATGGGTATGGACAGGGGGATGTTCATTCAGGGCATGCGCTGCACTGCGGAGGACCGACTAAAGAGACCCCACGGTGCAATTCTACTCCTCCCCCTCCCCACCACCTGTCATTCCCTTACCCAACTCAAAGCCCTGCCCTACCAAAAAGCCCCTCCCCACCACCTGTCATTCCCTTACCCAACTCAAAGCCCTGCCCTACCAAAAAGCCCCTCCACACCACCTGTCATTCCCTTGCCCAACTCAAAGCCCTGCCCTACCAAAAAGCCCCTCCACACCACCTGTCATTCCCTTACCCAGCTCAAAGCCCTGCCCTACCAAAAAGCCCCACCACACCATCTGTCATTCCCTTACCCAGCTCAAAGCCCTGCCCTACCAAAAAGCCCCTCCCCACCACCTGTCATTCCCTTGCCCAACTCAAAGCCCTGCCCTACCAAAAAGCCCCTCCACACCCCTCTACGGAACCCTTCACTTTGGAGCTATATCCACACTGTGCAAAGAAATCAGAACAGTGCCTCACTCCATACATACACATATAAAGTTTAGTTATGTGTTTGGTTAATGTACATTCCAAACACTCTTTCCATCCCTATGCCCCATCCTGCCTGACCCCTCTGTATCCCTCTGTGACCCTCTGTGACCCTCTGTATCCCTCTGTGACACTCTGTGTCCCTCTGTGACCTTCTGTCCTTCTTTGTCTCTCTGAGACCTTCTGTATCCCTCTGTGACCCTATGTATCCCTCTGTGACCCTCTGTGACCTTCTGTCCTTCTTTGTCCCTCTGTGACACTCTGAATCCCTCTGTGTCTCTCTGTGACCTTCTGTCCTTCTTTGTCCCTCTGTGACCCTCTGTATCCCTCTGTGAACTTATGCGTCCTTCTGTGTCCCTCTGTGACCCTCTGTGTCCCTATGTGACCTTCTGTGACCCTCTGTGACCCTCTGTGTACCTCTGTGACTCTCTGTGACTCTCTGTGGCCCTCTGTGACCCTCTGTCACCCTGTGTCCCTCTGTGTCCCTCTATGTTCCTCTGTGACTCTCTGTGATTCTCTGTGGCCCTCTGTGACCCTCTGTCACCCTGTGTCCCTCTGTGTCCCTCTATGTTCCTCTGTGACTCTCTGTGACTCTCTGTGACCCTCTGTGGCCCTCTGTGACCCTCTGTCACCCTGTGTCCCTCTGTGTCGCTCTATGTTCCTCTGTGACTCTCTGTGATTCTCTGTGGCCCTCTGTGACCCTTTATGACATCTCCAGCTCTGTCTCCTCACTGAACTCTTACCTCCAGAGTGGCAGACGGTTTCTTTTTCAGCTCATCACATTTGCGGAACTTGCAGATCTGGTGGCCCGTTTTGCGGTTCCGGCAGCTGCTGCACGTCTCGCAGTTAATTCGCCGACGGCAGGGCTGGCACATGCCGCAGCGTTTCCGCTTCTTTTTGCCGGAGTTGATGGCGGAGGCCAGCTCGCTCTGCGCCGGGTACTCGGCCAGGCCAGCCATGTGCAGAGCGCTGTCGGCCAGGAACACGCCGGCTGGTGTCATGATAAACAGTCCGGGATTGAACGGGAAGCCGCCTCCCACACCGTACGGGAAGTCCGCAATACCGCCAATGGAGTCCGCAGCAGACGCACCCTCCAAGTCGTTTGCCCCTGAGATTGAATCGCTACCCCCCATCCCCATCCCCATCCCCCCCGGCAGCAGCATGTGCTCCATCCCAGCCCTCTTTAACAGCACTGCAGCCTGGGCAAAGTGCAGCAGGCCGTTCTGTCCTTCCAGGACCTGCTCCAGGGTCCGGTCCAGCTTGGCTGCCGCCAGCGCTGAGACAGTGGGCTGGGGCTGTGGGGGCGGCTGGGGCTTGGCCGGGTGGCTCTTGGTCTCTCCATTGTGATGTGCGTGTCCATTAGTGTTGGTGGGGCAGGCGGCTGTGTACTGGGAGAGGGTGCGGGACCTCTTAAGGCTCTTACTCAGAGGCTCACTGATGATGCCACTGCGGTTCCTGCGCTCGATGACAGGGACATCCTCACTGCAGCTGCTTCGCTCTAGGGCCTCGGCTGTCCGGTCTCGGCTTCCCTCCGACCGTCCGCTAGACATGTTCCAGTACGTGCAGGGCTGGGGGGGCGGGCGGGAGGGGGAGCCGAGAAGTTCTCACAGTCTGTTCTGAGCCCAGGTGAGGTGGCGCCTCCCCGCTGTGGACCAATCGGACAGCCAATCACAGGCAGGCCTTAGAGCCCTTGTGCTCTGTCTAAACTTCAGCCCTCATCCACATCCTTCCACTGTCAACCTACAAACTGGCACAGGGAGAGAGAAGGGTCCTTCAATAACAGGCTCAGTGTTGGACCTAGACAGCATCTTAGTAAACAACAGACTCCATTACATAAGACAGCTACTCTGCCATTCAGTTATGTTACCCGTTTATTAGATTGAACACAGCTAAAAAGCCAATGAGGCAGCTCCGTTAGATAGTATGTATCCCAAACATCCCATAACCACTAATAGCCAGGAAAGATGAGTCCACTTACACAACTTAAAGTTCATCAAGCCCCCCAGCTACAATACACAATAAGACAAATAAGAATATTCAGAACATAGCAAAACATGAAAATACTAAATGACAGTGACAGGAGAGAAAATGCACTTCTATGTATTCTACTCCCAATTTGACCGATGTACAACCTAAATCCCACCCTATAGGGCTAGGTTGAATGTAGCCATAGTGTTTCCCAGAAGAAAACCAAGAGACGCTGGCCTGTGGATGGTCACACTTTGCATCAAAGGGATTTGAAACAATCATTCCCACACGCTACACACTGACAAAATTAAAATCAATTTCACATGAATTAAGACTTCAGACCATGAACAATTCCCATTTTGACATCACTTTCTCCTAATAACAGAAACTTTGTCTTAGTCTTATTGGTGGTGAATCTGCTGGTAAGGGTCGCACCTCTTGGTTTTAAAGGATATTGTAACGAGTTTCGTCTTCATACGAAGGAGAGTCGGACCAAAATGCAGCGTGTGGTTTACGATCCATGTTTATTAATAATACGAAACACGAATCTCCAATACAATACTACAAAACAAAACGTAACGAAACCCTAACAGCCTATATAGTGTGAACACAGGGACACATAGGACAGGAACAATCACCCAACCAACACACAGTGAAACCCAGGCTACCTAAATATGGTTCCCAATCAGAGACAATGACGAACACCTGCCTCTGACTGAGAACCATATCAGGCTGAACATAGAAATAGACAAACAAGACATGAAACATAGAATACCCACTCAGATCACACCCTGACCAATCAAAACATAGAAAATACAAAGTAAACTATGGTCAGGGCGTGACAGTACCCCCCCCCCAAGGTGCGGACTCCGGCCGCAAAACCTGAACCTATAGGGGAGGGTCTGGGTGGGCATCTGTCCGCGGTGGCGGCTCTGGCGCTGGACGTGGACCCCACTCCATGACAGTTTTAATCCCCCTCCTAAACGTCCCTAAATAGGTTACCCACCACAATGATAACATGGGACAGAGGGACAGCTCGGGACAGAGGTAACTCGGGACAGATAGGTAGCTCAGCACTGAGAGGAAGCTCAGCACTGAGAAGAAGCTCAGCACTGAGAGGAAGCCCAGGCAGGTAGTAGAAACTACCAGAACCTGGCTGGCTGGCGGTTTCAGCAGATCCTGGTCGACTAGCAGATCTGGGAGAATCTGGTCGACTGGCGGATCTGGGAGAATCTGGTCGACTGGCGGATCTGGGAGAATCTGGTCGACTGGCGGATCTGGGAGAATCTGGTCGACTGGCGGATCTGGGAGAATCTGGTCGACTGGCGGATCTGGGAGAATCTGGTCGACTGGCGGATCTGGGAGAATCTGGTCGACTGGCGGATCTGGGAGAATCTGGTCGACTGGCGGATCTGGGAGAATCTGGTCGACTGGCAGATCTGGGAGAATCTGGACGACTGGCAGATCTGAGAGAGTCTGGACGACTGGCAGATCTGGAAGAGTCTGGACGACTGGCAGATCTGGAAGAGTCTGGTCGACTGGCAGATCTGGAAGAGTCTGGTCGACTGGCAGATCTGGAAGAGTCTGGTCGACTGGCAGATCTGGAAGAGTCTGGACGACTGGCAGATCTGGAAGAGTCTGGACGACTGGCAGATCTGGAAGAGTCTGGACGACTGGCAGATCTGGAAGAGTCTGGTCGACTGACAGCTCTGTCTGCTCCATGCTGACTGGCTGCTCCATGCTGACTGGCAGCTCTGGCTGCTCCATGCTGACTGGCTGCTCCATGCTGACTGGCAGCTCTGGCTGCTCCATGCTGACTGGCTGCTCTGGCTGCTCCATGCTGACTGGCTGCTCTGGCTGCTCCATGCTGACTGGCTGCTCCATGCTGACTGGCGGCCCTGGCTGCTCCATGCTGACTGGCGGCCCTGGCTGCTCCATGCTAACTGGCAGCTCTGGCGGCTCCTTGCAGACTGGCAGCTCTGGCGGCTCCTTGCAGACTGGCAGCTTTGGCGGCATCCTGCAGACAGGCAGCTCTGGCGGCTCCTTGCAGACTGGCAGCTCCATGCAGACTGGCAGCTCTATGCAGACTGGCAGCTCCATGCTAACTGGCAGCTCTATGCTAACTGGCAGTTCTGAACAGGCGGGAGACTCCGGCAGCGCTGTAGAGGCGGAAAGCTCTGACAGCGCTAAACAGGCGGGAGACTCCGACAGCGCTGGAGAGGAGGAGGGCTCCGACAGCGCTGGACAGGCGAGGCGCACTGTAGGCCTGATGCGTGGTACTGGCACTGGTGGTACTGGGCCAAGGACACGCACAGGAAGCCTGGTGCGGGGAGCTGCTACCGGAGGGCTGGGGTGTGGAGGTGGTACTGGAAAAACCGGACCGTGCAGGCGCACTGGAGCTCTTGAGCACCGAGCCTGCCCAACCTTACCTGGTTGAATGCTCACGGTCGCCCTGCCAGTGCGGCGAGGTGGAATAGCCCGCACTGGGCTATGCAGGCGAACCGGAGACACCGAGCGCAAGGCTGGTGCCATGTAAGCCGGCCCAAGGAGACGCACTGGGGACCAGCTGCGTAGAGCCGGCTTCATGGCATTAGGCTCGACGCTCAATCTAGCCCGGCAGACACGCGGAGCTGGAATATACCGCACCGGGCTATGCACCCGCACTGGAGACACCGTGCGCACCACTGCATAACACGGTGCCTGTCCGGTCTCTCTAGCCCCCCGGTAAGCACAGGGAGTCTGCCCAGGTCTCCTACCTGGCGTAGCCATACTCCCTGTTAGCCCCCCCCCCAAGAAATTTTTGGGGCTGCCTCTCAGGCTTCCATCCGCTACGTCGTGCTGCCTCCTCATATCTGCGCCTCTCAGCTTTCGCCGCCTCCAGTTCTTCTTTGGGGCGGCGATATTCTCCTGGCTGAGCCCAGGGTCCTCTTCCTTCTAATTCGTCCTCCCATGTCCATACCTCCTCTTTGGGCTGCTCCTGTTGCCTCTTCTCCTGCTGCACCTTTGGGCGGCTACACTCCCCTGGTTTAGCCCAGGGTCCTCTCCCGTCGAGGATTTCCTCCCATGTCCAGAAATCCTTATTGCGCGTCTCCTCGCGCTGCTCCTGCCTGTTGACACGCTGCTTGGTCCTTTTGTGGTGGGTGATTCTGTAACGAGTTTCGTCTTCATACGAAGGAGAGTCGGACCAAAATGCAGCGTGTGGTTTACGATCCATGTTTATTAATAATACGAAACACGAATCTCCAATACAATACTACAAAACAAAACGTAACGAAACCCTAACAGCCTATATAGTGTGAACACAGGGACACATAGGACAGGAACAATCACCCAACCAACACACAGTGAAACCCAGGCTACCTAAATATGGTTCCCAATCAGAGACAATGACGAACACCTGCCTCTGACTGAGAACCATATCAGGCTGAACATAGAAATAGACAAACAAGACATGAAACATAGAATACCCACTCAGATCACACCCTGACCAATCAAAACATAGAAAATACAAAGTAAACTATGGTCAGGGCGTGACAGATATACGGAACTCAAATCAAATCATATTAAGCAGATGTTATTGCGGGGGGAGTTGAAATGCTTGTGTTCCTAGCTCCAACAGTGCAATAGTATCTAACAATTCACAACAATACACACAAATATAAAAGTAAATGTTAAACATTTATTTAACTGATTAGGCGTTGACCTAATTTGCATAATATATTATCTTGTATGCATCAGATATTTGAAGAAAAAACACACAAACAGCTATACACAAAGATATATATTTTTTTTTTTTAACAAACAGGTTGCCCACTTACAACACAGTAAGTACGTTGGTTATCATTCTTGATGACATCATCAACCCTCCAACCACAAAACATATAGAGAAGATTGTAATGTAGTATTTATATAACTCATCGTCATTATGCCTTGTGGATGCCCATATCAATGGCATAGCCTATGATAATCAATAATGTTGTACTCAAAAAGAAAATATGCTCAGATACACTACATGGCCAGAAGTATGTGGACACCTGCTCGTTGAACATCTCATGCCAAAATCATGAGCTATAACAGCCTCCACTCTTCTAGGAAAGCTTTTCACTAGATGTTGGAACATTGCTGCAGGGACTTGTTTCCACAAGATCAAAAGTGAGATCGGGCAATGATCTTGGGCGATTAGGCCTCGCTCGCAGTCTGTGTTCCAATTCATCCCAAAGGCGTTTGGTGGGGTGGAGGTCAGGGCTCTGTGCAGGCCAATCAAGTTCTTCCACACCAATCTCGACAAATCATTGAATTGTCTAGAATGTAATTCTATGGTGTAGCGTTAAGATTTCCCTTCACTGGAACTAAGGGACCGAACCATGAAAAACAACCCCAGACCATTATTCCTTTACAATTGGCACTATGAATTTGGGCAGGTAGCATTCTCCTGGCATCCACCAAACCCAGATTTGTCCGTCGGACTGCCAGATGGTGAAGCATGATTAATCACTCCAAAGAACGTGTTTCCACTGCTCCAGAGTCAAATTACGAGGTTTACACCACTCCAGCCAAAGCTTGGCATTTTGCATGGTGATCTTAAGCTCGTGTGCGGCTGCTCCGCAATCGAAATCCATTTCATGATGTTCCCGACGAAAAGTTAGTGCTGAAGTTGCTTCCAGAGGCAGTATGGAACTCACTGAGCTCTTCAGTATGGGCCATTCTACTGCCAATATTTGTCTATGGAGATTGCACGGCTGTGTGCTTGATTTTATACACCTGTCAGGAACGGGTGTGGCTAAAATAACCGAATCCACACATTTGAATGTAGAGCAGTTGAAGAGTGTCATAGAAGGTATGATTGGTTGATATTTCATAGTGAAAAGTATGCCCCCTTTCTGATTTTCTCTATTTTTGCATATATTTTTTTCAGTGAATGTTATCAGATCTTCAACCAAAACCTAATATTAGATAAAGGGAACCTGAGTTTTCAAATAATAAAAAAAATATATACAGTTGAAGTCGGAAGCTTACATACACCTTAGCCAAATACATTTAAACTCAGTTTTTCACAATTCCTGACATTTGATCAGTAAAAATTCCCTGTCTTATGTCAGTTAGGATCACCACTTTATTTTAAGAATGTGAAATGTCAGAATAATAGTAGAGAGAATGATTTATTTCAGCTTTTATTTCTTTCATCACATTCCCAGTGGATGAGAAGTTTACATACACTCAATTAGTATTTGGTAGCATTGCCTTTAAATTGTTTAACTTGGGTCAAACATTTCAGGTAGCCTTCCACAAGCTTCCCACTATAAGTTGGGTGAATTTTGGACCATTCCTCCTGACAGAGCTGGTGTAACTGAGTCAGGTTTGTAGGCCTCCTTGCTCGCACTCGTTTTTTGAGTTCTGCCCACAGAACAAATTTTCTATAAGATTGAGGTCAGGGCTTTGTGATGGCCACTCCAGTACCTTTACTTTGTTGTCCTTAAGCCATTTTGCCACAACTTTGGAAGTATGCTTGGGGTCATTGTCCATTTGGAATACACAATTTCAACCAAGCTTAAACTTCCTGACATATGTCTAGAGATGTTGCTTCAATATATCCATGTAATTTTCTTGCTTTATGATTCCATCTATTTTCTGAAGTGCACCAGTCCCTCCTGCAGCAAAGCACCCCCACAACATGATGCTGTCACCACCATGCTTCACGGTTGGGATGGTGTTCTTCGGCTTGCAAGCCTCCCCCTTTTTCCTCCAAACATAACAATGGCCATTATGGTCTAACAGTTTTATTTTTGTTTCATCAGACCAGAGGATATTTATTTTAAAAAGTACAATCTTTGTCCCCATGTGCAGTTGCAAACCGTAGTCTGGCTTTTTTATGGCGGTTTTGGAGCAGTGGCTTCTTCCTTGCTGAGCGGCCTTTCAGGTTATGTCGATATACTGTAGGACTCGTTTAACTGTGGATATAGATAATTTTGTACCTGTTTCCTCCAGCATCTTCACAAGGTCCTTTGCTGTTATTCTGGGATTGATTTGCACTTTTCGCACCAAAGTACGATCATCTCTAGGAGATAGAACGCGTCTCCTTCCTGAGCGGTATGACGGCTGCGTGTTCCCATGGTGTTTAAACTTGCGTACTATGGTTTGTACAGATGAAGGTGGTACCTACAGGCATTTGGAAATTGCTCCCTAGTATGAACCAGACTTGTGGAGGTCTACAACTTTTTTCTGAGGTCTTGGCTGATTTCTTTTGATTTCCCATGATGTCAAGCAAAGAGGCACTGAGTTTGAAGCTAGGTCTTGAAATACATCCACAGGCACACCTCCAATAGACTCAAATGTTGTCAATTAGCCTATCAGAAGTGTCTAAAGCCATGACATAATTTTCTGGAATTTTCCAAGTTGTTAAAAGGCACAGTCAACTCAGTGTATGTAAACTTCTGACCCACTGGATTTGTGATACAAGTGACATAATTTGTCTGTAAACAATTGTTGGAAAAATGACTTGTTTCATACACAAAGTAGACGTCCTAACCGACTTGCCAAAACTATAGTTTGTTAACAAGAAATTTGTGGAATGGTTGAAAAACAAGTTAGCGAGCGACATTTTCAGATATTATACGTTTCTGATTTATTCAAAAAGTGATTTTTATTGTAACTTAAAGTGTACTGTTAGCTAGCTAGCTAATGTTAGCTGGCTGGCTGGCTCGCTAGCTAACGTTACGTGTATGATCTGTGTAGAAATATTATTCGTATCTCAGATCCATTTGTATTGCTAGTTATAGCCTAATGTTAGCTAGCTAACTAACAATGAACCTAGTTGATTAGCTTTAGCTACCTGTATATTCATGAAGGGTAGTAACGTTATGAGTTGTGATTATGGTTCATTGTTTAGCTAGTTTTCTAGCTACATGTCTAAACAAAAGACCTACTGTATCCTGTGCACGTGACAAAAAAACTAGATTTTATTTGATATAGTGTGTATTTACCAGAGACGGTAATGTGAAGGACAACATGACCTGCACCAAAGTCAAATTACAATATAACGTTAGGCCAATGAGACAGTGTCCAAGTTACAAAATTCTCTGGTAGAATGCCCTGCTTTTATTTCATCACACTCACAACCGTAACCTACTTTCTGTAATTAGCTTGCCATTAACTTGTATATAATGATCTTCTTGTGAGTTTATTTTCCTGTAATAATGAAAACAAATTAGCTAAAGTGAAGACGATGTCAGCTATATGATATGGTCATTACTTGAACTGGCTAGCCAGCTAACTTAACATTAGCTAGCTAGCTAACCATCTAGAAACTAACCAAAACATTGTTTAGAAAGTTGCTTTTAGTTGCCTAGTTTGCTATATTCACATATACTAAATTCACTTTTAAACGGATGGGTTTGTTGGTGTTAAAATACACCAGTTATGCTATTTTGGACCACCATGCTGCTGATGTCATGCAGCCTGTCATTTTTGTGTCTATACTTTTGAATAACGACAATGACAACTTTGATGTCAGACCACAATAGAATGTTCATGATGTCACTGAGACAACTGTACACAACATGTCGATTGACGTAGAATAAACCAGCCTTTAGTCTTAATCTTTGGTTGTTTGGTATCCTACCGTACCCACTCTGTTTAACACATGGCCTCAAATGTGATTACTTAAAGAGATGGGTGGGGCTACGGCTGAAGAGGGTGTGAACGATGGTGAATGGGTGTAGCCAAAAAAGAGCTCTCCAATAGATGCACCAAAAAATTCAAGGGACATTTTTTCAAAAGTGGTGTTACAAGTTTATCAACTTTCAAAGCAGATTTACTTTCCCAACTTCCTCAACTGTAGTGTGTGATATACCACTTTCTCTAAGTTTCTCTAGCTCTAAGTTTAGATTTTTATAAGACCGAATCGAGCCGGTCGGTAACAAATATGCAAAAGTAGAGAAAATTAGAAAGGGGGCAAATACTTTTTCACAGCGCTGTATATTCATGTCTCCTTCCTTGAAGATTTGTTGCCAGAAGTTCACTCATCTAGACTCCGTGCATCTCAAATGGTAGATGGAGCTTGTGCGTTCATTTCCTGTTGGGGGCCAGTATAGAAGAAAAGTAGAAAAAATGTATGCACTCACTACCTTAAGCCGCTCTAGATAAGAGCATCTGCTAAATGACTAAAATGTAAATGTGACTAAACATAATTGATCACGTCTGTCAATTCAACTTGATATCAGCACTTACTGTAGTGTTGGTTGGCTCTTTAAAATGTTCCTTGACAGTCCCTCTGGGGAAATATCCTGTTATTCACTATGAGCCCATTTAATGTCCACAATCCAATTGAAAAATAACACACTTATTGGGTGAGTATTTTTTCCATTCATAAATTAAAATGGACTGAAATGAATTTGACTCCAATGCTTTATTCAGAGTGTGTACTGAATAAACTGAAACATCCCAATGGCCAGCCTCCTATGAAGAGACACTATCCTACTATTCCACTGACCTGTCCCCACTCACAAACAGGCACATCCCTGAGAAAAGCTGAAGAAATGGCCGGGCCAGTCCTTATAAGGGAAACAAAGGGAAGGGGTGGGGGAGAGCATTGGGGGGTGCAGCATGTGGAAATTGGAAGGCCAGAATTAGTGGGAGGTAAAGCTTCAAAGGCAGGAGCACAGCCCCCGCATTCTCACCAGCTCAGGGGTCCGTGGCGCCACGGACCCCTGAGCCAGCCCCTCAGCCCCTCAGCTCCTCACTCTCCTGCTTCGAGTCTGACCAGGGCTCTGCTCTATCTCTCTCACACTGCTGCAGGGCCACCCGCCTGCTACACTGTCATATACAGTATGTCTGTGTGTCTCTTTCTTCCTGGTGTCCTAGTCTCGCTCCATCAAACTCAGAGTGTCTCTCTGTCTGACCCATATCCCTCACACTCTCTCCATCTCCATCAAACATGAACATGTCATTCATAGTCTATCTTTTCCCACCATCTCAGTCCCTCTTTCACAGTCTACCATTCCTCTTCCAATGTCAATGACTCTATAACAGCCTACGTCCCTCCTCCATGTCATTCACAGTCTCTCCCTTCATGTTTTCACCCTCTCTTAATTTCACTCTCACTCTGTTCCTCCTCCATGTCATTCACACGCTCCCTATGCATTTAAATGCCAGTGGTCTAACGCACTGCATCTCAGTGTTAGAGGCATCACTACAGACCCTGGTTCGATCCCGGGCTGTATCCCAACCGGCCGTGATCGGGAGTCCCATAGGGACCGGGAGTCCCAATTGGCCAAACATCGTCCGGGTTAGGGGAGGGTTTAGCCGTCATTGTAAAATAAGAATTTGTTCTTAACTGACTTGCCTAGTTAAATAAAGGTTACATTTTTTTTAATTAAAATATATTCCAAACCTGTAGACCTTACAGACTCTCTTCTCTGTCACTCAACAGTCCCCCAGTTTCTGTAACCAATCAGTGTATTATCTCTGAATAGAAATATACCAAATTCTGCTACTGCTAAGATGATGATGATAATGATGATGATGGTGGTGATGATTAGAAGGGAAAAAATGATTGCATAATGAGGAACAGGTTGGTTATATTACTGGGAAAAGGTTATGTGTATCCATTGTTATATGAGAAAAATAAATGTGCCAATGTCTTACATATTAAAAAAATACAGTGTTGTTTGTGTAGACATTGTTGTTGTTTACATCTTCCTCAATGACGTCATTACCATCATGCCAGTAGCAGCCTAAGGATCTGTAAAGGCTATCTATACTTTCTGCAGTTATGACTTCTACCACAGCTCCTTTTGTATCACCCAACTAGTCTACTTCTCCTGGTAGCATCACAAAAATGACTGCCACTATCAAACATAATAACACTTTCCCACTATGCTTTCACCAAAGCACCCACTCTCCCCCCTTATATAGGTCTACTCTACATTGATTACGTCAGTGGGAGCTGCTGGAGACATGGCTCGTGCTTCCTCCCTGGAGCTCAGAGCACGGCGGTAATTGGCCCCTCTCGGCTGAATAACCATCCCGAACAGTCTGACCATACATACTCCCCAAGGCCAACGAGAAGGGGTACTGTATGGAATCTATAAGCAAAATGGACATACCCACTAAAATAACTCAAACATCTTTGGCATATTCAAGTTTTAAAAAAGTCACACTCAAGTTATGATATAGGCCTAAGACTAATTTAGATGTTTAGAACATAGCATAATACTCTTCAAAATATTTTTTGTATTCATAAATGATTAATTAGGCCTATACAAAATAGCCTGACTATAAATATATGCAAGTTTAAAAAGTAGGCTAGATAATACTGTCAATATGGCACTTTTCAAATACTGTATGTATTAATAAATAAATAGGCCTAGTCATGTTTGTCATCAATCGTGAAACCAAAACATCTGACAACAAGCCAAAAAGTGTAATATTTTATGGGACGTTGCCAGCTCGGCTATAGGCTACTTATTAGTTCAGGTAATGCAGAGCCAAATGCAACACTTCCCTCCAGACCGCGGTCACGCTGACACTCACACATATCTTCCTAACCCCTCTCTCAACCACCCCCTCCCTGCTCTGACTCACACACGAGCAGTCACGCACTCACGTCACACTCACTCACTCACTCACTCACAGACACACACAGTCAGTCACATTTGTGCACGAGACCCATTGAAGTTTATAAGGACCAGAATTAAATATCCCACAACCTGCTGCGCCTTTCTGTTTCTTTTCCATTCCCGAGTTAAAATAGTCCAAATTGTATGCATGCCACTGTGTGTTAAATCGTGACTAATTTGCAAGAACATGAAGCCCATACGAGCGCCACTGCCGGTGGCGGATTGAGGCAGTACCAGGGGGTCGCGATAAATCCCGGCTTGCAACTGCTTTGTCACGGGGACATCGCGCGCAAGAGACTGGCTGGTCGTCGCATGCGGAACAATGAAGAACAAACATGTTCCTGTACAATAAAATCACTCTGAGAACAACTGGCATACTGTTCTTAGGATAAGTATTGGCTATGCACGAACTAAATCATAAACAAATTAAACAATATTGCTCTTTTTCATCCATTATGCATTTTCACAAAAACATTTGTTGATGATTAAAGAGAACACTGCAGAAAACAAAGTTCAGTTTCGATTTATCTCCACGTAAAAAGATGCCTCATCGCCACCTGTTATTAAAAGCATAACATTCATTAACATAATCAAGATCCAATGCAAAGTACCATAATTTCAATGGCAAATATTAACGGAGAGCGTCAAGTTTCTTGGAGCGCACGTCATTAACAGATGATTCACAGTTTAAATTTTCACCCCTTAAAATCTTTGAATGAAAGAACCGCTCTCCACAATATCTACAAACATTTTCTGCATTGACAACATTATCCGAGGAAAATTAGCAAATGAGAATGGCAGAGCAAAATGACCATTATGGCCATTCTAACCCAATAACAGTGTGTGCATCATTTCACATGCGTCTGAGAGCCGAGAATCCTAATTGTATCTAATATTAAAGCACAAAAATACCTTTTGTCTAGACTCAATGATCTGAAACCACGGTCTCTGCGGTGTCAGCGTATGGTCTGCACCAGCACGTTTGAGGGTATAGATAGAATAACCATTCTCCCATTCCCCTAGTTAACTTGATCGTTAGGAAGATGACATCCCAACTTTCAGCAGACTTCGACAAAGTATGATCCCCCCTCCCTCCCTCTTATGTAGCCTATCTGCATATTTGCAAACACGGGCCCTTTTTTATTCGCACCTACCAAACCAGAACGAAGAGGAGGGGAGGGCTCCCACTGTCCAAGCGGTCCGTCTCCAAGCCTACCGTAGAGATTGATGTCAAAAAAGAAAGAAAGACAACCTTACACTAAACTGAATTAATATAGTCCTCGCCTGTATAGAACAAGAGAGAAATTGAATAATACATTATTGTAAAACGTACTTTCTCGGAAGCTGAGCGTGTGGGCTCTCCAACCTTTCGATTCTCGCAATCCCACCTCTACATCCCCGCTCGCGGAGAAGAACATGCAAACACATTTCATAGATTTTTGGAGCTTCGCGGAAAAACCGAAATGGATTTTTCAGCGTAGAGACAGATAGGCTAATAATATATCGCCAAAACCTTTTAAAATACAGAGATGTATTGTTCTCCTCGACGCTTTTAGGTTCTCGACTTTGAATATTCAAGGGTCGCGTGATGAAGAACATGTTTGTTATTAAAGCTTTACATGATTATGCCTCTGAGATGCATCTTACTAGTTGTTGTGTAATCAGTGCATATGCACAAGATGATTTTCTCTCTGTATGAGCGCAAGTTGCTATTTCGTCATGCCACTTTAAGACTCAACTTTCCTTCAACACATTCATGTTTACTGATAACTTTAACGGTGCAATACAAAAATATGGAAACATACCCAAATGTGAATATTGAACATGTTGAAAGCTAATATTATTTCAAGGGCTACAGTAGACCTATGATTTGATTTTCTTTGATGAACATAGACTAAGCCTACGTTGGTGTGACTAACATACACTACATGAGCAAAAGTATGTGGACACTTGTTTGTCGAACATCTAAATTACTTCCATGCTCGCTTCGAGGCAAGTAACACTGAAACATGCATGAGAGCATCAGCTGTCACGGATGGGCCAGACGGATTACCAGGACGTGTACTCCGAGCATGGGCTGACCAACTGGCAAGTGTCCTCACTGACATTTTAAACCTCTCCCCGTTGGAGTCTGTAATACCAACACGTTTCAAGCAGACCACCACAGTCCCTGTGCCCAAGAACACTAACGTGACTAAATGACGACCGACCCGTAGCACTCACGTCTGTAGCCATGAAATGCTTTGAAAGGCTGGTCATGGGTCACATCAACACCATTTTCCCAAAAACCCTGGTGGTGGGCCTGATTACCGACAACGACGAGACAGCCTATAGGGAGGAGGTCAGAGACCTGGCCGTGTGGTGCCAGGACAACAACCTCTCCCTCAACGGGATCAAGACAAAGGAGATGACTGTTGACTACAGGAAAAGGAGGACCGAGCACGCCCCCATTCTCATCGAATGGGGCTGTAGTGGAGCAGGTTGAGAGCTTCATGTTCCTTGGTGTCCACATCACCAACAAACTAACAGATCCTCAGCTGCACCATCGAGAGCATCCTGACGGGTTGCATCACTTCCTGGCATGGCAACTGCTCTGCCTCTGACCGCAAGGCACTACAGAGGGTAATGTGTACGGCCCAGTCCATCACTGGGGCCAAGCTTCCTGCCATCCAGGACCTCTATACCAGGCGGTATCAGAGGATGGCCCTAAATATAGTCAAAGACTCCAGCAACCCAAGTCATTGACTGTTCTCTCTGCTACTGCATGGCAAGCGGTACCAGAGTGCCAAGTCTAGGTCCAAGAGGCTTCTAACAGCTTCTACCCCCAAGCTATAAGACTCCTGAACATGTCATCAAATGGCTACCCAGACTATTTGCATTACCCCCCCCCCCCCCCCCCCCCCCCTTTTACTACTCTGTTATTATCACTTTAATAATTCTACCTACATGTACATATTACCTCAAAAACCTTGACTAACCGGTACCCCCCGCACATTGACTCTGTACCGGCACCCCCTGTAAATAGCCTTGCTATTGTTCTTTTACTGTTGGTCTTTAATCATTTCTTACTTCTTCTTTTTTTAGGTAATTTTCTTAAAACTGCATTGTTGGTTGAGGGCTTGTAAGTAAGCATTTCACTGTAAGCTGTACATCTGTTGTATTTGCCTTATGTGACAAATAACATTTGATTTGATTTGATCTCATTCCAAAATCATGGACATTATTATGGAGTTGGTCCATCCTTTGCTGCTATAACAGCCTCCACTCTTCTGCTTTCCACTAGATGCTGGAACATTGCTGCGGGTACTTGCTTCCATTCAGCCACAAGAGCATTAGTGCGGTTGGGCACTGATGTTGGGCGATTAGGCTTGGCTCACAGTCTGCGTTTCAATTTGGCCTTCCCCAAATTGTTGCCACAAAGTTGGAAGCACAGAATCCTCCAGAATGACATTGTAAATCAAATAAAATCAAATGTATTTATATAGCCCTTCGTACATCAGCTGATATCTCAAAGTGCTGTACAGAAACCCAGCCTAAAACCCCAAACAGCAAGCAATGCAGGTGTAGAAGCACGGTGGCTAGGAAAAACTCCCTAGAAAGGCCAAAACCTAGGAAGAAACCTAGAGAGGAACCAGGCTATGTGGGGTGGCCAGTCCTTTTCTGGCTGTGCCGGGTGGAGATTATAACAGAACATGGCCAAGATGTTAAAATGTTCATAAATGACCAGCATGGTCAAATAATAATAAGGCAGAACAGTTGAAACTGGAGCAGCAGCACGGCCAGGTGGACTGGGGACAGCAAGGAGTCATCATGTCAGGTAGTCCTGAGGCATGGTCCTAAGGGCTCAGGTCCTCCGAGAGAGAGAAAGAAAGAGAGAAAGAGAGAATTAGAGAGAGCACGCTTAAATTCACACAGGACACCGAATAGGACAGAAGTATTCCAGATATAACAAACTGACCCTAGCCCCCGACACATAAACTACTGCAGCATAAATACTGGAGGCTGAGACAGGAGGGGTGAGGAGACACTGTGGCCCCATCCGAGGACACCCCCGGACAGGGCCAAACAGGAAGGATATAACCCCACCCACTTTGCCAAAGCACAGCCCCCACACCACTAGAGGGATATCTTCAACCACCAACTTACCATCCTGAGACAAGGCCGAGTATAGCCCACAAAGATCTCTGCCACGGCACAACCCAAGGGGGGGCGCCAACCATTGTATGCTGTAGCGTTAAGATTTACATTCACTGAAACTAAGGGGCCTAACCCGAATCATGAAAAACAGCCCAAGATCATTATTCCTCCTCCACCAAACTTTGCAGTTGGCACTATGCATTGGGGCAGGTAGCGTTTTTCTGGCATCCGCCAAATCCAGATTTGTCCATTGGACTGCCAGATGGTAAAGCGTGATTCAGTACTCCAGAGAATGTGTTTCCTCTACTCTAGAGTCCAATGGCGGGCAGCTTTACACCACTAGACATTTCCACTTCACAATAACAGCACTTTCACCAGGGGAGCTAAAGCAGGGCAAATATTTGATGAACTGACATGTTGGAAAGGTGGCATCTTATGACGGTGCCACGTTGAAATTCACTGAGTTCTTCAGTAAGGCCATTCTACTGTCAGTGTTTGTCTATGGAGATTGCATGGCTATGTGCACAATTGTATACACCTGTCAGCAACAGTGTGGCTGAAATAGCAGAATCCACTCATTTAAAGGGATGTCCACATACTATTTTATATATAGAGTAGCTGTAGCCTATTTATGCAAATTGTACATTTTGGGGGGCTCCAGAGTTGCACAGTGGTCTAAGGCTCTGCATCTTAGTGCAAGAGACGTCCCTACAGACCCTGGTTTGATTCCAGGCTGTATCACAACCGGACGTGATTGGGAGTCCCATAGGACGGTGCACAAATGGCCCAGCATCGTCTGGGTTTGGCCGGTGTAGGCCGTCATTGTAAATAAGAATTTGTTCTTAACTTACTTGCCTAGTTAAATAAAAAGTCTAGGCCTGGGCTATCACCTAATTCAGAAATGTGTTTAATTGCACCAAAATATGACAATATGCGCTATTGCAATTGCCCTTCAGGAGCAAGGAGACTGATTTGCAACAACAAAAAACATAACTCATGGTCTTAATGGCAGAACAGATGATAAATTATATTATACATTTACATATTATTGTCTTTCATTACCATGTTAATGTTCTAATTTATGACAATAACACGTTCAATTGTACATGTGACATGTCACTGATGGTTTATGCTGGTTTACATTACACAGTGGTCAATGTAGCGTAATTAAGCGATGGGTTGTTTTTCACACTCGTTGCGGTGCGTGCACGTAGGAGTGGCCACGCGGTGCTCAGTTGCAACTCGCTATGTTTTCGCCCATGACCGGTGCGCTCGGCTCCTCTTCTCGCTCAAACCATGAGTCCACTCCACCTCTTTCGAATGTCCTGTCTGCTGGCAGGCGCCCAACCGAAGTGTGTGGAAATGACACCGCCAGGGCGGCAGAGATTTTCCTTCATTTCTCTCCTTCCCGATCGCAGACGGGCTGACATTGGCTAGAAAGTGGAGCAGCTCGTCAGGGACAATCAATGCGAATCGATCGAGCTGTGCGGTGGAGGCTCCGAGCTGGAAAATAACGCGGAAGCTCGAGAGAGGGAGAGGGGAGGGGTTGTTCTGACACTGGTACTCGCCAGCCAACCCTTCTCCCGCACACAAAATACCCGCTTACAAATATACACACAGTGAATAGTAAACCTTTATCTGTCACCAAATGCAGCAAGGCTGCGTTTACTATGAAGTGTACGAAGAGAAACTTCATGCGTAATGAGCAATGCATTTATGTGAATTGTGTTCACATCCTCAAAAAGAAATAAAAAATAATGTAATTGGTCAATGCTATTTGTAATTGACATCCCGTGACATGACCTATTAAAATGACCAACTTTATCATCAATGTTGAAGCATTGCATAATGTTTAAACATTGGAATTATTTGGACACCCAAGAGCCATCCATTGACGCACCAAACATAGACTTAAGTAATGTGTTTGAAACCAAAGTGGAATGGTTATTAAGCGCCATTCAACTCATGTTAAATGGCTAAATCACTAATGAAGAGCATGCGACAGGTAGGCCTTGGCATTGGGATGTCCACCTCATGTAGCCCTGTGAGTCGCTTGGTTTTGGTTTCTCGTGACTGCTTATCTCCCTGTTTGTTTACCTCAACATGCCATTTGTTGTAACCCAGCCAAGCGCGTATTCTCTCCGTATAGGTTGGTGTTTTGAGTGGGCTGTTGGTAGCAGTAGCACCTTTATAATTGATTTAAATACCATAGCAAAATGTGATAAAAGGTCATCTGCATTCCATTCCATTTGTTTGTTTGGATGATAATCTCTTATAACGATTTTTATGTTTGGTTTTAAGATTATTATTTTGTTTTTTACCTCTAGGATTCTGTTTATTGAGTGGCCGTGCAGGCAAGGTTTCCGTTCTAGGTAATTGCACAATGGTCGCATCCATTCCCCCACGACGTGCATAAATTGGACACACATTGCTTCGTAATCCCTGGTGTCTAGCATGGCTCTGGCAATATGCCTGGTCTCACCCTATCTCATATTAAGCAGATGCCAACCCCCTCGTCATCATTTGCGCCTTTGGAAATGACTTTAATAATGCCAACCACCAGCCATACCAACTCCAAGCTCTGAGGCATGTGTATAGTGGTGTGGACCTAATGCAGGGACCATCAACTAGATTCTGGACAATTTTTTCTGGAGCAGATTGTGGGGGGACGATGACACATAATTACAAATCATTTGTAGACTGAAAATTGACTGCAAGAAGCCCAAACAGATACGTTTGACTGAAACAAAATCATTTTGAACCTTGCTTACATTTGTATATGATCAAGGGACTCTCTATTATGCGTGGGAATACTTGGGAACAAATGTATTTAATTAAAATAATTTGGAGCTAATTTCCTGATGTTATTACTGACTTATGTTCAACAATGAAAATTCCACACAAAATTATTATTTTTTTGCTCAGAAAACTTGGGAGCCAAATAAAACCACACGGGCAGCCAGTTGGGGCAGCCAGTTGGGGCAGCCTGATGTAGGGTGTACATGTAAAAGAACAGCTCATTGGCGTTTGCACTGCAAGTGGTCCATATTTACCAAGTTACCAAAAGGTGGTGTTGTGACACTATTTTAACTCAAATCTTGCAATTGGTCACATAGGCCTACTCATTTCAAATTGATTGAAAGCATGCAGACTACAGTCCTCACTTGAATTTGGTATCCTGAAGAGCACGGGGCTTTTCCTTTTACAATGCCCAGACTGACCACATTCCTGTCCGCTCTACGCTTGTCTACATTCCTGCTCTTGACCCTCAGAAGTCAATCTTTCGCACTCTCTCTCACACACATATTAGGCATCAAAGTTTAAAAAAATGACATTTTTTCACGTGGTGGGTGGTGAGTCAGTCAGAGAGAGAGGGGACATAAAGTGAGTGAGTGAGAGAGAGGGGTAGGAGGGAGCAGCAAGCTGTGACAGGAGACGTTCTGGTGGGCGCACTGAGCCCTGGGGCTGCAGCCACAC
Source organism: Oncorhynchus clarkii lewisi (assembly GCF_045791955.1). Lineage (NCBI taxonomy): Eukaryota > Metazoa > Chordata > Actinopteri > Salmoniformes > Salmonidae > Oncorhynchus > Oncorhynchus clarkii. Next base: position 32,993,461 of record NC_092175.1, on the reverse strand, counting down.
TCAGCTCTTTGTTGTTTTCTCTCTGTGCGAAGCGAGGCAGAGTACTTTCCTGAGCCGGCCGGGGGATTAGTGTTACACGGCCTCCTCCAGCTGCACACATGACCAGCGCCACAGGAGAGCCCCTAAAAACAACCTAAAAGTGGAGTGAGTGTAGGGAGAAAGAGAGAGATGAACGTCCGGTTTCTCAGACACTGAGGAATGTTGCAAGCTATGCAAGCTCTCCAAACAGTGCAGTCCCCCTTTCCCACTCCCCCTCTGACCTGCCTAACCCCACATCACTACCTCACCTCTATTGTTTTTCCCATTTTACACCTCCTGTCTTAGTCAAGAGGCTCATCCTATTCATCTGGCTGGCCCGTCTCTGTAGCTACCCCTGATCCACATCTCCCTTCCTCCCCTCTACGCTGCTCTCCTCCTCCTGGCTCATCAGTCCCCTCAGCATTGCCGAATTCAAGGACACAGACATTGGAGAAGGGGATTGGGCCCTGAAGTGAATGAAGAAAAAAAAATGTAGGTGATATGGGTACATTTCTTCACCACAAAGTATAGGATGTAAACATGCAGTGGAGTAGACTATACCTGAGCCTCATCACTCCAAGCTGCTGGTGGTCAACACTGGTGGGATGTTAAACAAGGATTTGCTGTTCAGGCAGCAACCAATCACATGCTCATTCTCTGCACTCGGAAGATAATAGGCCACAAACTACCCATAATATGTTCATATAGGTTATAGGTCATATCTATATAATGACTGTTTGTGGTATCTAATAACATTTAACCTAATTTATACTTCCACAAATCCTGTAAATTCCAGTGACTAGCTGATTGTGGCCCTCATGAATGGCACAAGCAGTTCAGTACATTATGAAAAATTAAACAAACATGTTTGCCAAACCCAATGATAGAGCCCCATCTAGTGGCACAAAAATATTGAGAAATCGAATTTGCTGCCCGAAATAATTTAGTGTCATGGTGAGGCAGGTGAATAGGTCCATGTATATTATGCTGATCTGGCCCAGCTTTGTTGTTGTAGTCTTTCTCACAAGTCAGGACAGTTGTTTCTGAAATATGACATAATGCGAACTATCAGAGCAGCGTAGCACTAATATATACGACTGGAAATCATAGTCCCTGGTTCGAATTCAGTCTGCATCACATCTGGCCGTGATTGTGACTCCCATAGGGCGGCGCAGTTGGCCCAGCGTTGTCCAGGGTAGGCCGTCATTGTAAATAAGAATTTGTTCTTAATTAACTGACTTGCCTAGTTAAATAAAGTTAAAAATAAGAATAATCGAGGATAGTGTAGTTGCAGGTTCTGTAACTGTGCTTCAAATAATGTAATAATGAATGAAATGAGTTGGCAGAAATAAGAACAGCAGCCAGGTGAAGTCCTAAGCTTCAATGTAGTTCGCTGTAAAAGGGACATAGGTGAGACAAAGTGATAGTATTATTATTCCAGCTGATTCATACCAAGTGTCCTTGTTGCTACCAAAACCTCAGCAATATACCTAACATAAATAGGACACATGCAAAACTAATAAATTGTACAAAATACTAATTTATTTTCAAAATGACAAAGCTTTCATATAAATACCAAAAGCACGCATATTTGCGCATCAATGGCAAATAAAAACAGTGATAACTCATAACTTTAATAATCATGTTTATTACAGTTTAATTAAGACACAAGCTCAATGAGCTCTCAGGTAATTAAATATACAGAAGTTTGTTTGTCTGGAACTCAAATCCAGGGTTCTGATCCAGACAGGGAGTAGTTGGAGCTTCAATGTCAACGATGGCAGCTCAAATATACAAAGTGTGATTACAGAATGAGGTCACTGTTCTATTTTATGAAAATACACCCCAATCAGACTGATTTCCTTCCATTTAGCCCACTTGAGGTAAGACTTTAAGTTCATCATATTAGATTTTAGATCTTGTCATTCGGCGTTGCCTTCGAACAACATGCTTTATTACTAATGCCAAATCGTTGTCCTTTCAGGCTGGACTTGAAACCAGAGAAAGAATGTAGATAAAAATAGAAGATCCAGATAGATTAATACCATTTCAGTGTACTAGTACCACCCAATTTAGCTGCCAAACTTGGATCCAAACTAACTTTGGCCGTTTTAAAAATCAGACCATCACCCAGAAGACAAAGACTTGCCACAATTGAGAGAACTAAAATAATTTGATGAAGGCGCAAAGGGCGATCTAAAAGGGTACTATTTTTTCCTTTAGCAAAATCAACATCACAAGAGTATTTCATTTGACTAGGGTGAGGGAGAAGTTATTTTGGATGTAATATTCAGTAGATATATAGATATCAGTCTCATTACTTTATTGTCCCACGTCATACAGTGTGGAGGGTTCCATGGGTAACTACGATCTTAAATGAGTGATTCACATTGTGGAGGGGCTATGAGGCAGAATCCTGGGCATCCCATTGCCAAACAGAGAAAGTCCCCTCGAGGTTTGCAGAACGATTGACAGATTGAAGGCTATTTCTTATTATAGCCAAATAGAAGACAAAAACATTCTCCAAGCCCCTTCTCTTCCCACCCCTCCCATCCGCTCACAGGACAGCTGGAAGCACAGAGGGAGAAAAACAACCAGAGAAACAAAGCACATACATAAAATCCCTTAATCTTGGAAAAAGCAAACCTTGGGTTCATAAAAATGATAAGGAATGCTTCCTGGAATCAAATAAGAGTGGTCCTACATGGGTCCTGGTGGACATTGTGGAGTATACAATTTGCTGTCTCAAATATGTACATCATGGCAGCTGGACAGGTTGAAGGGGGTGAGGCAGGGGGAAGGAGGTCAAGTGCGTAGGGAGAGGGAGGGTGTGGCTCAAAGAAATCACTCCAAAGGAAACCAACAATACTTTTTTCCTCTTTTCATTCAAAGCTCCCCCAAGCCTTTGAATATAAAGGCAGATTTTCCACTGTATTGCCTTGAGACTACATAGCATATTTCTGGGTCCATTCCCGGGCTATTCTGTTGTATCTGGAATGACAGGAAAATAAATAAATAAATAACTATCCTTGTAGCAGACAGGTTGTACAAAAAAAAAAATGGAATGTTGAAACTGTAAGACCTACTTTTCCCTGTCTGTCTTGTAGATGCGTGCGATCTCAGGCACTAGTGGATCGTCTGGGTTTGGGTCACAGAGAAGTGAGCAGATGGACAAGAGGACTGTAGGATGACCGACAACAACAGAGTCAACACAGTTCTGACAAATTACTGTGAAAATCAATGTAAATCTCCGACCACTTTATATACAAAAGTATGTGGACACCCCTTAAAATGAATAGAATCGGCTCAGTCACACCCGTTGCTGACTGGTGTATAAAATTGAGAACACAGACATGCAATCTCCATAGACAAACATTTGCACTAATTAAATTTGACAAACTGACTTGTTGGAAAGGTGGCGTCCTATCACGCTGACATGTTGAAAGTCACTGAGCTCTTCCACTGCAGTTTGGAGTGTTGTAACCGAGGACATGCGATTTTTACGCACTTCGGCACTCGGCGGACCTGTTCTGTGTGGCCTACCACTTCACAGCTGAGCCGTTGTTGCTCTTAGAAGTTTCCACTTCACAATAACAGCACTTACAGTTGACAGAGGCAGCTCTAGCAGGGCAAACATGTCCTCCATTACAACACTCACTACCTACCGGGTTACAAACTGCCTCTGGAAGCAACGTCAGCACAAGAACTGGACTCTGGGGTAGTGGAAACGCATTCTCTGGAGTGATGAATCATGCTTCACCATCTGACAGTCTGACGGACGAATCTGGGTACCTGCATCAATCATAGTGCTTCCAACTTTGTGGCAACAGTTTAGGGAAGACCCTTTCCTGTTTCAGCAGGACAATACCCCTGTGCACAAAGCGAGGTCCATACAGAAATTATTTGTCGAGATCAGTGTGGAAGAACTTGACTGGCCTGCAGAGCCCTGACCTCCATCAAACACATTGGGGATGAATTGGAACGCCAATCGCGAGACAGGCCTAATCGCCCAACATTGGTGACCGACCTCACTAATGCTCATGGCTGAATGGAAGCAAGTCCCCAGATGCAATGTTCCAACATCTAATGTAAAGCCTTCCCAGAAGAGTGTTATTGCAGTAAAGGGGGGGCCAACTCCATATTAATGCCCATGATTTTGGAATGAGATGTTCAACGAGCAGGCATCCACATACGTTTGGTTATGTAGTGTACTTACCAGAATCTGCAGTTAAAAATTCAAAACCATACTGGTTAAAAACTAGCCATAACAAGTGATCTAGCCCACATACAAAACATCAACCAAGAGCCCCATTCCGGAATTACCTTTGGAGATGGTGAGTGCTGGCGACCACTGCGACCTCAGGATGTCCAAGCAGATGCTGCCATTGCTGTTGATGTTTGGGTGATAGATTCTTGTGGTGAATGCAACCTTTAGAGGACACAAATGTATTGCATTTACAGCATCTCCTTTAGCACACTGACGGGACAGAAATGGTTGTCGGTTACATCTCATGTACTGAAAACAAACCGTTGTGAATTATTATTTCCCATCAATGTAGGTCTACTTCATAGCTCCATTAAAATAAATCTGTCACCACTTTTCTAACGTATAGCTGAGTTCCAGGACACATCCCTTACCTTTGGTGGTTTGAAGGGATAGTCCGTGGGGAAGTGAATGGTCAAGAAGAACACACCACCCTGATACGGACTGTCATTCTGTAAAAAGCAAAATAGATGGTTACTATTACATGACCCAGAGCAAAGCTGTGAACCACCAAACAACAGGACAGGAGGATATACTTACTGGTCCCATTATGGTAGCCTGCCAGTGAAACACTAGGTAAGAGAGGAGAAAACACTTTTAATACACTATAAGCACCTTTATAAAGTACATTGTTTGAATTAGATTTTCGTGCCATGATGCAGAAGAACACTGGTCATTCATCTTTATTGGCTTGTATCTACAGGCTAGATTTCATTGCCAACAGTTTTCTTTTGGAGTCAAATCCTGTATTCTATGATAAACAAAGATTTAATCCATTAAGAATATTGAATGAAATGGGTGGTAAGTGATGTGCTTTGGATGGTGAACGTAAACTGCGGGTGATGGTGTTGTGTGGTTGAGGATACTTACTGTCATCTCCAACAGGTCCTGCGGAGCACTGTGCTGGAGGGTCACGAGCCAAATCATTTAACTCCTAGGGACAAAGACAAGAGCTTTAATTTCCTCAGAAAAGTATAATACTTTATCATTATGTATTGTTTCAGTGGTTTCAGTAGTTCAGCCAAACTGCATACCATGTCTCTAATGCTGAATGTGGGCTGGAAGTAGTAGACCTAAGCTTGTAGGCCTAGACTATCCCAATATTAGTTTATTATTTCATTAATTAATAAGATGAGGTATCTTTGGCCATTCCATAGCGACTACATTGAAGATAACTCATGGTCCAATGACTGTACCTGATAGCAGCAATTGTCCCGTGTTTGAAGATACATCCATAAAAATTGGTTCTGATTGGAGAATCGCCGTTTGCGTCGCCGGGCAGTGAAAAGAAAATGAAATCCCATTTAGATACCCTAAAATCAAAATCTAATATGGATCTCAATGTTTTGTTCTAGCGTCACACGCTAAGTAGTGGATTTGGTGGTGTGTGTGTGGGGGGGGAGGAGGGGGGTAAATCATTTAAACTAGATTTAATAGTTCCTTGTTTACGATGCAAAAAGCCAATAATGGATGTCGCTTCAGACATGGGACAGATGCTGCTCAACCTGGTCTCAGTGCATTTCGTATTATTCCATACGTAAATCCGATACACTCCATTTAGTATGGACATAAATTCGTATGGTATAATAATAATTGTGGACGTCCATCACCAATTTCAATAAGATATGTTATGAATTAAAGTCTGTATAATGTTACGAAATTGCAAAACGTATGGTATGTTACGAATTCTATCTAGCTAGCTGGCTAACTTTAGCTAGGCTAGGGGTTAGGAGTTTGGTGGAAGGGTTAGCTAAAAGGGCTAGGGGAAAGGTTATCTAAAATGGTTAGCTAACACGCTAAGTAGTTGCAAAATAGCTAACAAAAAGTAGTGCACCCATTCATCCGACCAACCACCCTACAACCATCTGTCTTATGTAACCATACCAAACAAAACTTACACTACAAGACCAAAAGTATGTTAACTTCTTGGTGACAGGGGGACAGTATTGAGTAGCTTGGATGAATAAGGTGCCCAGAGTAAACCGCCTGCTACTCTGTCCCAAATGCTAATATATGCATATTATTAGTACTATTGGATAGAAAACACAAGTATCTAAAAGTGTTTGAATGATGTCTGTGAGTATAACAGAACTCATATGGCAGGCGAAAACCTGACAAAAATCCAACCAGGAAGTGGGAAATCTGAGGTTTGTAGTTTTTCAACTCTTTGCCATTCCAATATACAGTGTAAATGGGTCATATTGCACTTCTTAAGGCTTCCACTAGATGTCAACAGTCTTTAGAACTTTGTTTGAGGCTTCTACTATGAAGGGGGGAGAGAATGAGGGGATTGAGCCAGGTGTCTGGAGGAGTGCCACAGGCTCGTGACGCGCGGTCACGAGAGAGTTAGCTCTCGTTCCATTGCTTTTCTACAGAATGGAATTCTCCGGTAAGAACATTATTGAAGATTTCTGATAAAAACATCCTAAAGATTGATTCAATACTTAGTTTGACATGTTTCTACGACCTTTAATATAACTTTTGAACTTTTTGTCAGACGTTCAGCTGGACCTGATCGCGCGTTTGTATTTGTTTTCCAAATGCCCTAACAAAAGAAGCTATTTGGACATAAATTATGAACTTTATCGAACAAATCAAACATTTGTGGAACTGGGATTCCTGGGAGTGCATTCTGATTAAGATCATCAAAGGTAAGTGAATATTTATAATGCTATTTCTGACTAATGTTGACTACACAATATTTTGGCTGCTTTGTTGTCTGAACGCTGTAATCAGATTATTGAATGGTTTGCTTTTTCCATAAAGTTTTTTTAAAATCTGACACAGCGGTTGCATTAAGGAGAAGTATATCTCTAATTCCATGTATGACACAACATTTATGATGAGTATTTCTGTAAATTGATGTGGATCACCGCATGTTTTAGAACTACTGAACGTAACGCACCAATGAAAAATTAGTTTTTTTTATATAAATATGCACTTTAGCGAACAAAACATACATGTATTGTAACATGAAGTCCTATGAGTGTAATCTGATGAAGATTATCAAAGGTTAGTGATTAATTTTCTCTATATTTGTGCTTTTTGTGACTCCTCTCTTTGGCTGGAAAAATGGCTGTGTTTTTCTGTGACTTGGTGGTGACCTAACAATTGATTGTGGTGCTTTCGCTGTAAAGCCTTTTTGAAATCAGACACTGTGGCTGGATTAACAAGAATTGTATCTTTAAAATGGTGTAAAATACTTGTATGCTTAAGGATTTTTAATTGAGATTTTTGTTGTTTTGAATTTGGCGCCCTGCACTTTCACTGGCTGTTGGCAAGGTGGGACGCTACCGTCCCCCATATCCCAGAGAGGTTAACACCTGCTCGTCAAACATCTCATTCCAAAATCATGGGCATTAATATGCAGTTGGTCCCCCACATTTGTTGCTATAAAAGACCCCACTCTTCTGGGAAGGCTTTCCACTAGATGTTGGAACATTGCTGGGTGGACTTGCTTCCATTTAGCCACAAGAGGATAAGTGAGGTCGGGCACTAACGTTGGACGATTAGGCCTGGCTCGCAGTTGGAGTTCCAATTAATCCCAAAGGTATTTGATGGGGTTGAGGTCAGGGCTCTGTGCAGGCCAGTCAAGTTCTTCCACAACGATTTTGTCAAACCATTTCTGTATGGACCTTGATTTGTGCGCGGGGGCATTGTCATGCTGAAACAGGAAAGGGCCTTCCCCAAAATGTTACAACAAAGTTGGATGCACAGAATCGTCTAGAATATCATTGTATGCTGTAGCATTAAGATGTCCCTTCACTGGCGCTAAGCGGCCTGGCCCAAACCATGAAAAACAGCCCCAGACCATTATTCCTCCTCCACCACACTTGGCACTATATGCATTGGGGCAAGTAGCGTTCTCCTGGCATCCGCCAAACCCAGATTAGTCAGTCGGACTGCTAGATGGTGAAGAGTGATTCATCACTCCAGTGAACGGGTTTCCACTGCTCCAGTCCAATTGCGAGCTTTACACCACTCTAGCCGACACTTGGCATTGCGCATGGTGATCTTAGGCTTGTGTGCGGCTGCTCGGCCATGGAAACCCATTTCATGAAGCTCCCGACAAACAGTTATTGTGCTGACGTTGCTTCCAGAGGCAGTTTGGAACTCATAAGTGAGTGTTGCAACTGAGGACAGACTATTGTTATGCTCTTCAGCACTTGGTGGTCCTGTTCTGTGAGCTTTTGTGGCCTATCACTTCGTGGCTGAGCCCTTGTTGCTCCTAGACATTTCCACTTCACAATAACAGCACTTACAGTTGACCGGAGCAGCTAGACTTGTTGGAAAGGTGGCATCCTATGACGGTGCCACTTTAAAAGTCACTGACCTCTTCAGTAAGGCCATTCTACTGCCAATGTTTGTCTATTGAGATTGCATGTCTGTGTGCTCGATTTTATACACCCGTCATCAATGGGTGTGGCTGAAATAGCCAAATCCACTAACTTGAAGGGGTGTCCACATACACTAAATATACAAAAGTATCATACAAATTTGAGTGTCTCTGATTTACTTTTACTATGTTACATCTAGTCTATGAGACCAGGCTGTGCTGTTAGCAGGTACAGTCATTGGACCATGAGTTCTCGAATGTAGACGCTATGGAATGCCCTTAGACCTTGTCTTATTAATTAAATAATTAATCCGAGGTCTAATAGTGGGCAACGGGCCTACATCATCTGACAACAAATCTTTCAAGATTAAACTAATGTCACTCAAGGTCTACCAACAACATTGAGGTTAGACCTGAGCGAGCATCGTTTCTGCAGCAAGTCAGTGAATTCTCCAAATTGAAACACAGGAAAAGTACTGGATTCAGAATGACATTGATGGATATTTTTTCTATTTTAAATTCAAATAAGTATACTTCAGCAATCTGTCAACATCAATCATTTTCATGGATCATTAATCAGTCAGTGTCAGATGAAAACAGCAGAGCATAATTTACTTTTGATACTGAAGACAATGGTAGAACAAAGTCTGCGCTTACCGATTTGTAACGAATTTAGCTAACATTATGCCAAACGTGAATTGCCTTGGACTAAAGTGAACGATGCCAGCTAATGTGCATCTGTTTACTACTACTACAGTAGGAAGTAGCTAAGTAGGACAGTAACGATACTAGCAAGGAACGCGGAATAACAGGCCTATGACGGACTGAGGACTTCCCTGAAAACTAACGTCAGCTAACGTTACACTTGTCAAGTTAGGATTAAAACTAGTCAGCCAAACTAGCGAGCTAACGTTAATTAGTATATTGCCTACCTAACGTTAGCTACATACAGTATCAGTAACTAGCTAGTTAGGAGGCTAGTAGCTAACGTTACCGTTAATTGCATTTTATTTTTATCTAACTAGCGTGTTAATCTAGCTAACTGTTATCTAGCTACCAAGTTTAGCTAGTAGACAATCATTTCTAGTTAACTAGCTTGTTAGCAAGCTACATTCACCAGTTATCGATGTTGTCATATGCCGCTAAACTGTGTGAGCTAACTTTACTTGGGCTACTAGCCAGCTAGCTAGCATTCAAAAGCAAATTAATCAGTGATCACAAGTAGCCATCACCAATATATGGCTTTGGTAGCCACTGACCAGGCGGCAGACGACGAAAGTGGTATGAAATAGCTAAGCAATTTGGGCTAGCAAGTTTTCTTGCTGTAGCCTACCAGTAGTTCGAAAGCGTGCCGAAAAAGAGAAGGCCAAAAGCGGCTAACGATTAACGTTTGATAGCCTGCTAGCTAGGTAGGTAAGCAAGCTAACGTTACTTCCTTACCTTGTGAATTCTTTTCAGGGCCATTGCTGTGCTTGTGCGGCTGTCAATGTAACCTCGGTTTACCTATGTGAAATTAAGATTTTACTGCTAGCTACGTTTTTAAATTGTTCTTCTACAATACACTGCAACGACTGGGTAGCGGAGTAGTCTAGCGAAACTGAAATACACTACGGCTCATACTAGCAGCTGAGAGAACTGGGCACCGCATCACTTCTCCGAAGAGCTGTGATGCATTGCAAACGTCCGCCCACGCTACATCCGCTGGAAGCCGTGAGACAGGTTAGAGCTATGCAATTGACATAATTTCTGACTCACATGGGAATAAAGAAGGCATCCAAATTGAAGCAAATCATAAAAACTCGAAGTTTCAGAGCAACCTATACTGTGTGGCCACAGTTTAGGCTGCACTGTGGTCTACCATAGCTGCATGTAATGAAAAGCGCGTTCGTAAATTCCCTCTGGTTATCTACTCGGATTTCAGAGCGTTCTCGTCTGAGTGTGCCAGACCGCAAAATAACTGATGAATTTACGAACGCACAACACCTGTTGAATATGACCCGTGTCAGTAAACGTCGGCAAAAAGAACCGTAATTGCATTTTTGCCAGCAGCACAGTTACAGTCACGCTCTGGGTAACATGAAAACAGTCTAACCAGCTCCTCTAGGGCGAGAAAATTGTCAGTGAGGTGTTCTCGTATTGGTGTCTGGTAAGCTAGCCACCGTTAGCCAGTTAGCTTGGGCGCTTGACTGACATTGTGAGGTCAGAACGCTTGGACCAACCTTACTCCCTGGCCAGGGCGTCCAGTGTACACTCTGAACGCTCCGAGAACGAAACGCTCTGAATTTACGAACGCCCAGAGCACACTCTGAGCATTCTCTGGCACTCCAGAGTGAATTTACGAACGCACCCATAGTCAATTGTAACGTGTGTATGCAATAGACAGGTATTCAAGACACGGGTAGACTTCATGATAGCATTTCCATTTTAGTCATTTAGCTGTCGCTCTTATCCAGAGCGACTTACAGTTTGTGCATTCATCTTAAAATAGTAAGTTGGGACAACCACATATCACAGGCAAAGAAAGTACATTTTCCTCAATAAAGTTGCTAACAGTAGAGTCAGAGCTAGAAAGGGGCAAGTGCAACTGCTGGTTCAGGGTGGGGGGGTCGAGGTAAGGAGGCAGATTATTTAAGATACTGTTCGAAAAGGTAGGTTTTCGGAAGATGGGCAGGGTCTTTGTTATCCTAGCTTCATGGGGTAGCTGGTTCCACGCACCATAGGGTACCTGGCCGGCTAAAAAAGATTGATGGTAAATCTTTGAGTTGGCAGAACAAGTTGTTTGTCTTTTGTAACTGAAATTATAGAAATCACAGTGAATCGAATTAGCCTCAGGGAATGTGCAAACATTCAGCACCATGGACAGCGCTGTGATGTCCATAAACTGACTGGTCACTGGTTTCAGAACCACAGCTGCTGAACAGTGCTGAGCTCTGGCAGCTCATATAATGAGAAGATTCATTCAATGCACCTGTTGTGGGGCTGCAGTGGATAGCTTCCATCTTACTGACTCCTGACCCATTCTGCTATTTTGTGTTTTTTTTAAAGCTGATCTTATCTTTTTTTGTGCAGAATATTTCTGCCAGCATTTCCTATGAGCGAAAACAGCTTCTGGACATCAGAACAGCGATCACTAACCTCGATTTGGATGAAGATTTCTACTTCAACGAGTTGTCAGCTGTGGACGGACTGGTCATTCCGAACCAGGCCCTATTCCCCGGGACTCGAAAGAGGAAGAGACGGCGCAAGAGAGGCAAACAAGTGGGCTCCCTGACGAGACTACGTCAGAGAGTAAATAAACCACCTCTACCCTCTGTTCTACTGGCAAACGTACAATCATTAGAGAACAAAATGGACAAAATCATCAAAGGGAACTGAAGAAAACTAACCCAGAAACTTACAAGAAATCCCGCTACGACCTCCGACGAGCCCATCAAACTCCTCAGTAAAAGGCACATGACTAGCTAGTAGTTTGCCAAAAGGCACCTAAAAGACACTCAGATCATGAGAAACAAGATTCTCTGGTCTGATGAAACCAAGATTGAACACTTTGGACTGAATGCCAAGTGTCACGTCTGGAGGAAACCTGGCACCATCCCTACGGTGAATCATGGTGGTGGCAGCATCATGCTATGGGAAAGTTTTTCAGCGGCAGGGACTGGAAGACTAGTCAGGATTGTACAAAGAGATCCTTTTTTTTTTTTTATTTTAAAAAATGTTTACCCCTTTTTCTCACCAATTTCGTGGTATCCAATTGTTGTAGTAGCTACTATCTTGTCTCATCGCTACAACTCCCATACGGGCTCGGGAGAGACGAAGGTTGAAAGTCATGCGTCCTCCAATACACAACCCAACCAGCCACACTGCTTCTTAACACAGCGCGCATCCAACCTGGAAGCCAGCCGCACCAATGTGTCGGCTGGCACCTGGCAACCTTGGTTAGCGCGCACTGCGCCCGGCCCGCCACAGGAGTCGCTGGTGCGCGATGAGACAAGGACATCCCCACCGACCAAGCCCTCCCTAACCCGGACGACGCTAGGCCAATTGTGCCTCCCGGTCGCGGCCGGTTACGACAGAGCCTGGGCGCAAACCCAGGGACTCTGATGGCACAGCTGGCGCTGCAGTACAGCGCCCTTAACCACTGCGCCACCCGGGAGGCCACAAAGAGATCCTTGATGAAAATCTGCTCCAGAGTGCTCAGGACCTCAGACTGGGGCAAAGGTACACCTTCCAACAGAACAACGACCGTAAGCACACAGCCAAGACATCTTAGAAGTGGTTTCGGGAAGAGTCTCTGAATGTCCTTGAGTGGCCCAGCCAGAGCCCGGACTTGAACCCAGTTGAACATCTCTGGAGAGACCTGAAAATAGCTGTGCAGCGACACTTCCCATCCAACCTGACAGAGCTTGAGAGGATCTGCAGAGAAGAATGGGAGACGTTCCCCAAATACAGGTGTGCCGAGCTTGTAGTGTCATATCCAAGACTCAAGGCTGTAATCACTGCCAAGGGTGCTTAAAGAAAGTACTGAGTAAAGGGTCTGAATAAGCATGTAAATGTAATTTTTCCGGTTTTAATTTTTAAAACATTTTCTAAAATTTTCCAAAAACCAAAAACTGTTTTTGCTTTGTCATTATGGGGTATTGTGTGTAGATTGATGAGGGGGGGGGGGGGACGATTTAATCTATTTAGGATAAGGCTGTAAGGTGACAAAATGTGGAAAAAGTCAAAGGGTCTGAATACTTCCCGAATGCACTGTGCATGTTTTAAACAGAACACCGTAGTCCCTGTGCCCGCCCATGGTCATGGCTGACACCAACAGCATCATCCCAGGCACCCTGGACCCACTCAAAGTCGCATACTGCCCCAACAGATCCACAGATGACGCAATCTCTATTGCACTCCACACAGCCCTCTCCCACTTGGACAAGAGGAACACCTACTGTATGTGAGAATGCTGTTATTTGACTATAGCTATAGCTCAGCTCAGTGCCCTCCAAGGTCATCACTAAGCTCAGGACCCTGGGACTGAACACCTCCCTCTGCAACTGGATCCTGGACTTCCTGATGGACCGCCCCCAGGTAGTTACGGTAGGCAACAACACGCTGACCCAACACAGGGGCCCTCAGGGGTGCTTGCTTGGTCCCCTCCTGTATTCCCTGTTTACACACGACTCTGTGGCAGCGCACAACTCCCATCCCATCATTAAGTTTGCTGACAACACAGCAGCGGTTGGCCTGATCACCAATGACAATGAGACAGCCTATAGGGAGGAGGTCATTGACCTGGCAGTGTGGTGCCTGGACAACGTCAGCAAGACAAAGGAGCTGATCGTGGACTACAGGAAATGGAGGGCCGAACACGTCCACATCGACAGAGCTGTAGTGGAGCGGGTCGAGAGCTTCAAGTTCCTCTGTGTCCACATAACTAAGGAATTATCATGGTCCACACACATCAACACAGTCGTGAAGAGGGCACGACAATGCCTCTTCCTCCTCAGGAGGCTGAAAAGATTATAAGGATCTGAGGGCCCATACCTAAAGTTATACAGCTGCACCATTAAGAGCATATTGACTGGCTGCATCACCGCTTGGTATGGCAACTGCTTGGTATCCGCCCGCAAGGTGATACAGAGGGTCGTGCATACGGCCCAGTACATCACTGGGGCCGAGCTCCCTGCCATACAGGACCTCGATACCGGGTGGTGTCAGAGGAAGGCCCTAACAATTGTCAAAGACTCCAGCCATCCAAGTCAGACTGTTCTCTCTGCTATTGCACGGCAAGTGGTACCGGTGCATCATGTCTGGAACCAACAGGACCCTGAACAGCTTCTATCCCCAAGCCATAAGACTCCTAAATAGTTAGTCCGGATAGCTTTTAGTTAACTATTTAACTATCTGTATTGACCCTTTTTGCACTTACTATTTTGACTCATCATATACGCTGCTGCTACTGTATATTATCTATCATGTTGCCTAGTCACTTTATCCCTACCTATATGTACATATCTACCTCAATTACTTTGTATCGCTGCACATCGACTCTGTACTGGTACCCCGTGTATATAGCCAAGTTATCGTTACTCATTGTGTATTTATTCTCCCTGCATTGTTGGGAAGGGCCCTTTGTTGTTTATGAAGCATGTGAAACATAACATTTGATTTGATTTGTGGCTGTAAGAACGTCTTCTTCTGTTAGACTGATGTTTTTGGGATTGTTCAAGTCCCCATTTCCCCTGATAGGCATACTGCTCCCAGATTCTTTGGTATAAAAGCTACAAAGTTGTTGAGGCAGAACAGTTTGCCCCTGGCCATGCACACACACACATACACACACACACACACACACACACACACACACACATACACACACACAAGCCATTTTGACTTGTCATCTGATTATTTGAAAATATTGGATAAATAACATTTTCCACAAAAAGCAATGACACAATGTTTTACCCCGGGAAGCTTCACTGATATAACCATAATTAATACCGTGCAGACCTATGCGTCTCAGGCCGCACCCCATCAGCAAGTGCATCGAATATAAAATCATGGCGTGCGCGTGTTGTTGGGAAATCCCGGCTCTGCCTCCACCTGATGGCAGCATCAGGCAGCCCCGTGAAACATTAGCGTGGGAGTTCCCTTCATTGCCAATGTCGGGGTGGTGCAGCGTGCAGTGAGGATCTCCTGAGCAGAGCCCCCCCCCCCCACACACACACACACCCTATCTCGCTCTCTCACTCTCACTCTCACTACCGCCCCCTCCCAATTCGTTCCCTCCATCCTCCCCCACACGACTGCTTAGCACAGCCTCCTCAGCAGCATCCACCTTAACTGTGTAGCAGTAGTCATCCCCAGACCCCAGCGCAGGCAGTGATAAACTGAGGGACGCATCCAAGTGATGCCACTGCACCAACCGCATCTCGCAACCGCGAAAACACACCGAGAGTAAAACAGTCACTTCTACAAGGAGGAATACACACGCATTTGCCTCGAGACCGCACCTGCCCATGAAGATGTCTAACGCTGACATAGTCTTAAATGCCACCGATCGGGTAGTAAAAAGTGAGTGCATTTTCATTATTTAAAAAAATGTATTTTATAGAGGCTACAAAAGGTATATGATATCAATTATTTACTGTATAAGATCTCGTAGGCTACAGAGTTGGGTATTGCGTCCTGTGGATGTCCGATGTGTTAAATGATATACAGAATGTTCTTTGCTCTAGACCTGTGATGTTGATAAACAGTGAAAGGCAGTGACTTGGTTTATGACTATAGGCCTACTGTCTGTGTGGGGGATGGGATGTTTTCTTAATAATCGTGTTCCGAGCAATATATTTTTCACTGTCCCAATGTGATTGAATTTAGTCACGGACAGGCAGAAGAGGAGACTAAATGAGGCAGAGTTGCCGATGAAGTCTTTGCGGTTAAGGCAGTGATGCAGCAGGATTTCGCTGGCGCTGTGATAAAGGGCGCTTGGCGAATACCTGGATCTGCTCATTGTGGGGGAAGGGGTGGGTTGCAATCTATATTGGCATTTATGTAACCGTTTTCACTGTCAATGAGTAAACCATAGGCTGGCTATAGTGTTGCTTGGATCTTGAGTTTGAAACCACGCACTCATTTCGATTAGGCCTATATTCATATTTGTTCGGCACGCGTGCCAATACCGTCTGTCATTAACAGACTATTAGTCGAGATTTCATAAAAATATAGCCTACCACCAGTACATGTTATTACAGTGTAACTATGTGTTATTGCAATTAACTACAATACTTGTTACAGTGTAATTACATATTTAATTAGGCTAAACTGTAATAAGGATCCCTTAAAATTGAAGTATTACCAAAATATAATATAATGTAGGCCTGTAGTAGTTTCTTTCAATAGGTCCAATGTCTCTACAATAACCTTTTCTTCCGTCAAAGGTGTTGTGGTCTGCAATGAAATGAATGGAGGCTGTGCCACAAGTACATGAGTGTTGACTGAGCTTCAGGAATACATAACTGTCTTTGCAGTCTCATTCATGTTAAATGGCGTTTCATTATAAATGTTAGCGCTTTCCAATATTGGAGTTGTTTATTTCTGATGCATTTGATTTACTATTCGAGTCCCAATTGCACACCAAACGCTATTGCAGTTATTTGCAATCGCAGACGAGGTTTAATTCAATGTAAACCCGAGTTCGACGCTGCACCTATCCAGGCTCGGACAGCAGCGCTGTGATATAAGATGCATTGTTCAAAAAATAATAATACTTTAGCACCTAATTGAAAATAGGCCGGCAGGTTAACTCCTCGGTTTATCATAGTGTGACCGGGTAGGAGCCATATATTTGGTCCGTGTTTCATAGGGGACTGTAATTAATGCAAAACACGTCAAAAGTATAAAACTATCACTGCCTGATATACCTACCAAGACCTTGACGACTGTCACATACACGCTTGATAGGCCTACAACACTGGGATAATGGCCAGTCTTGGATGTTGACATCTCAACAACAACAAAAAACTGTCTACATCATTAATAAAAACAATACATCACACAAGACATTGTGCACTATACATATTTTGCCTGCTCCACCATTATGAATGTACAATATAAAATGCCCAACTATGATGGGCAACATGATCTAATGATGATGGGACTATCCCCACCCACACCTCCAATACAAGACACATCAAATGTAGCCTATGATCATTTTTCACATACTGTAGCAGGCTCAGGCCTAGTTCTATACCATTTAATTTTGCTTACAGGTACAGTATATGAAAATCAATGGCCCATAAGACTGGTACAGGATACATCTACTTATGGGGTGAATATTCATAGGCTATGTCTTCTCCTAATGTATTCTTGCATATTATCTCACGTATTGTTGCTAAGTAACCATTTACCTTTAATATATCAATCCTAATTTATTTGTTATTTATAGTCATTCTGGGGCTTTGCCAATGGGGGAATTGAATAAACTCTTTAGAAGCATAGCATATTTAAGTCATACTGAATTAGCAAATGAATGTGCTACAGGATAGTAAAGACTCTATTCACTCCACATCGCGGAAGTTCAGCTTTACAGTGTGATTGTAATCTAAAGCCAATGTTCTCTCATTAGCGGAGACTGCGTTTTACGGTAAACGCTGTGTTTATACCTCGATCGGAAATCACCTTTACATTTCCATCTCATAATCTGTAATGCTTCAGCGACACAGATTTAATAGAGCCCTGAGTTAGCAGACATTGCAAATATGGATCCCTTATTTCTCAATTCCATTCTGATGGCATAGCTACATATTTACAAACAGGTGACAGTACAGAGACAGCTTTACGTGTGGCTTTGTTGCATCCCAAAGAGGGAGTGTTTGCAGAGAGGAGGAGGAGGGGTTAACAGTGGAATGGGTTCACTCAAAGTTGACTGTAGTTGTTTGTAATACAGAACACTATTATCTCGAAGGAACATCCCATCTGCTGTGGGCCAGTCTCATCATAAGGGAAGAGGGATTCGATGGATGAACCACGACGACTGTGTGTTTAATTTGAAGGGATTTCTACATAGAGAATCTATTCATGGCCACAGCAAGATCAATGGGAGGAGGAGGAGGCTGTACCGTCTCTGGTGGGACTGGTAAATGCACTATCGCGTTGCACTAGAAATTGATTAATCAATTGCAGCAATTCCTTCATGCTGCTCACACAAACATCTCGTTTGAGGTGGCTGAAGATTGCTGCATTGTGGCACTACTTAGTACTTGCTCAGAGATCCCAGTACCTTATACAGCTGTGGCAAATATGTAAAGGGTGCCATCACAAACGTGTCCGTCTAAACATATACCCTGGCAGCTGGAGGGCGGGGCGCTGCTATGTGCCTACTGTACTTTGATCTGTATTGTTGTGTTCTACAGGGCTCATCTGAAAAAGACACCATCGTCTCATCTTTGACTCCTTGTCAAGATAAAGGTTAACTAAATAAAAACATTTGGATATTTACACTGGTCATTCTTTTGGGTTTGTAGTGCATCACTATTGGCTTCTCTATACCAACATACAATAGATTCTTAAAATAATCCAGATCAAAGCTGTGAGAGGGATGCCACTGTGGCAGGTGCATGTGCTCCTATTTCTCATCGAGTTAGACTGTAACAGTGTGGATGCATGGCACACACAATGGGGACCTGCTGGAGCATCAGTGGTGGCAAAGGGGCTCCTCCACATCACAATAGGATTCTGCTCAACTCCTAAACCTCTTTCATTCCTGCTGAGAAACTGCTCAGAAATAGGGTTGGACCCCTCCCAGTTGATGTATAATTGACTAATTGTATCGTGTACAAAGATAGCTACATCAATAAATAACTGCATATCCAATCCCAGTGATGTTGCAAGCGGAAATTGCATCATCAGATCCAATTTAACACACTACTTTCCTGCAGCACAGCTCAGCACATAGCTACACACACTGCCCTGTAAATGACTCATCTGTTTGTAAGTGTTTGTTTTCCTGTTTGATGTTACTCAGCGCTTATTTTTGCAATGTCACACTTACTTGTATGTTCTCTTACAGAATGAGGTGTTAAGATATTAACCTTTTCACGCTTCACAGATGCCATCACACAATTTTCCTCCCCTACTCAGCAATAGATTCTGTCATATTTCCACTTGCTACACTCTTAGAAAAAAAGTTTCCAAAAGGGTTCTTCAGTTGACCCCATAAGATAACCCTTTTTGGGTCCAGGTAGAACCCCTTTTGGCTCCAGGTAGAAGCCTCTGTGGAAAGGGTTCTACCTGGAACCCAAAAGGGTTCTATCTTGAACCAGAAAAAGGTTATTCAAAGGGTTCTCCTATGGGGACAGTCGAAGAAACCTTTTAGGTTCAAGATAGCACATTTTTTTCCAAGAGTGTACAATTCCAAGACAAGTATGGTCTCAGAATTGTAGTGTGTCTTGACCTCACTGATTGGCCCACACAGGAAATGGAACAGAGGGGGAAGATGGTTCTTTGAAAAAGCTGTCCTAGGGGCTGTTCCTCTCTGGCACACAGCTGGACCACTGTACCTACTCTGTGTTGGAAGGTGGGATCATGTGATTTGGAGTCTTGGTAGAGGAATGCGGATGTTAGTGATGTCTAGGAGTAGGGTTGTTGTGACCATGCAGGCAAGGGACTGGTTATTGGAGGAGACAGTGTCAGCCACTTGGCCTGGTCCCATGTCTGGGCCTCTCTGGGGAATGTGAACAGGCTCCAAGAGGCCTACTTTCTCTTAGAGTGATTCTAGGACATTATCTGTGTTAGTTCTGGTGGGGCTTGGTGAATCACTGTGGATCCTGTGGATCAAATGCCTTTTGTCTGACAGAGGGGACCCTCACAATACCAGATTTATTTTCAGAACAAAACCGAGACAATCATGGAAAGGGCTGACCGATCAGTAAAGGCACTGGTGGATTTAGAGAGTCAGTCAGTCAGCACACGGCAAATCTCTCTTCTGAAATATGAATATGAAATAGAGCTCTGTTTTTGTCTCCCAAAGATAATGTGGAGAGAGATAATGCTGGAATGGTGACCATCCTTTGTACCTCCATATTTACAGTAAACATTCAGCCGTTTCTGATCCATTTCTCCACACCCACAATTAGATTTCTGACATTCACTGTGAAATGCAGCCTCATTGTGTGGTTGTGTTCTCACTGGTTGTGAAAGTAGTGGACAGGTGTCTGTTGACGGAAAGGTGTCACTCTTTGTTTATGTTTTGCTGTAGATATGTTTGTTGACGGGTCCTATTTTCATTGTGTGTAACTATATTAGAGGGTGTGTGTTTGGATATGTTTGGGATCGGAGGTGTGTAGGTCTGTTTTTATTGTGTGTTTATTTTTGAAAATAAGTTACACAGTGGCTCATTGGCCAGACACCGTAGAGTCCACCCCCTGAGATGGCCAATTGCGCCAGAGAGCATAAAGCCCACCCCCCTGAGATAATTCATTGGCCAGAGTACGTAAAGCCCATCCCCCTGAGTTGGCTCATTGGCCAGAGAGCGTAAAGCCCAGCCCCCTGAGATGTCAAAATCAAATCAAAATCAAATTTATTGGTCACATACATGTGTTTAGCAGATGTTATTGCGAGTGTAGCGAAATGCTTGTGCTTCTAGCTCCGACAGTGTAGTAATATCTAACAATTAATATCTAACAGTTTCATAACATATACCCAAATTACACATACATCTAAGTAAGGAATGAATTCTATATATATACATGTATGTCAGAGAGGCATTGGACTAAGACACCGTGGCATAGTATAGAATAAAGTATATACATATGAAATGGGTGATGCAATATGTAAACACAATTTAAAAGTGACTAAGATACCGTAGAATAGTGTGGAGTGCAGTTTATACATATGAGATGAGTAATGCTAGATACGGAACATTATTAAAGTGGCTAGAGATCCATTTCTAAAAGTGACCAGTGATTCCTCATCTATGTCTATAGGCAGCCGCCTCTGATGTGTTAGTGATGACTGTTTAGCAGTCAGATGACCTTGAGATAGAAGCTGTTTTTCAGTCTCTCGGTCCCAGCTTTGATGCATCTGTACTGACCTCGCCTTCTGGATGATAGCGGGGTGACCAGGCAGTGGTTGATGTCCTCTGATCTTTTTGGCCTTCCTATGGCACCGAGTGCTGTAGGTGTCCAGGGCAGCGGGAGGCTTGCCCCCGGTAATGTGTTCGGCAGACCGCACCACCCTCTGGAGAGCTTTGCGGTTGCGGGCGGTGCAGTTGCCATACCAGGCTGTGATACAGCCCGACCGGATGCTCTCGATTGTACATCTGTAAAAGTTTGTGAGGGTTTTAGGTGTTAAGCCAAATTTCTTTAGCCTCCTGAGGTTGAAGAGGCGCCGTTGCGCCTTCCTCACCACTCTGTCTCATTGGCCAGAGAGCGTAGAGCCCCCTCCCTAAGATGTGTGTGAGTAGACGTGGTGGATCTTGATGGTGTGATAGCCTTCAGAGGAAGAGAGGGGGCGAGCTGGGCGCAGGGTATCTGCATGCATGATATGTACAGGCTTTATTTAGCAGTGTGGGTGAATTATTTAAGCATTGGTTTTTCAGCAGTGTTTTACTGCACACAGGCCACTTACATAATGAAACTTCCCTGAGGTCTAGTGATGAGAGGGTGTAGAGGAGGGAGACAGAGAGATGGAGAGGCAGAGGAACTGAAGGGAGGGATAGAGACAAAAGGGAAGAAAAGAGGAACGATTGGAAGAGCATGGATTTAGGAAAGGAGGGAGAAGGAAAGAAGATATAGGAAAGGAGGGAGAAGGAAGGAGGTAAAGGAAATGGAGACAGAGAAAAGGAAAATAAGAGATGTATTAAAGAGAAAACAACCCTCATACTACCCCCCCCCCACACACACAGCCTCACCCTCTACCCTCATACTACCTTCCCCCCACACACACACAGCCTCACCCTCTACCCTCATACTACCTTCCCCCCACACACACACAGCCTCACCCTCTACCCTCATACTACCTCCCCCCCACACACACACAGCCTCACCCTCTACCCTCATACTACCCCCCCCCCACACGCACACTGCCTCACCCTCCACCCTCATGCTACCTTCCCCACACACACACTGCCTCACCCTCCACCCTCATACTACCTTCCCCCCCACCCTACACACAGCCTCACTCTCTACCCTGAAGCGACTTTCCTCCCCCTCTTCCCAGACACAACCTCAGCCCCTACCCTCATACTACCTTCCCCTCCCACACACACGGCCTTATCCCCTACCCTCATGCTACCTTCCCCCCCCCACACACATGGCCTTATCCCCTACCCTCATGCTACCCCCCTAAGGTTTTTATCAGAACAAGCGTAGATTACTTTCACCTTTTTTCTTTTCCAGACATGAGTTTGTTGTGTTTAAAAAAAATATGTATTAAAATTATAGCTCACGACTGTGTGGGGAGAGGGGTGGGGACACCAAGAAGTGCATTCACATAAATCTACACACTTTCATACACACACCATTTTTTGTATTTTGTCATTTTATTTTTTTATTCCCCCCCCCCCCACAGCCTAAACCCCTCCCCTCCCCTCCCCTTATACTACCTTCCACCCCACCCTACACACAACCTAAGCCCCTACCCTCATACTACCCCCGCACCCACCCTACACACAGCCTCAGACCCTACCCTCATCCTACCCCCCCAACACACAGCCTCAGCCCCTACCCTCATACTACTTTCCCCGCACCCACCCTACACACAGCCTCAGACCCTACCCTCATCCTACCCCCCCAACACACAGCCTCAGCCCCTACCCTCATACTACCTTCCCCCCACCACCCTACAAACAACCTCAGCCCCTACCCTCATACTACCCCCCCCCCCCCCCCCCCCCCCCCCCCAAATAATGAGTTCTGTTCTGTCATTTTGTGAATAATCAAATGAATGCTCTACGCATCATTTAAGAGCCATGTGCATGTGACCTGTTATGGTTGTGGGCCATCATCAGTAATGTAGACTGGTCAACACACACTGCCTAGTGCCTGGCCTGTCCTGGCTTCTCTGTTCAGATCCCTGCTTCCTCATTGGCTCCTTCTCCTCCCAGTCTCTAGCATATTGGAGTTTCATGCATGGGCTGATCTGAAGGCTGCAAGCTGCCATTCGGCCAGGCAGACTATGCAAGCAGGCAGGAAGGATGCACTCACTTTAGGGGCCCTGCGCATTTGGTGCTTTGCACAGGAAAGAAATGGAGTCAGTGTAGGTCCAATCGGTGAACACACACATTTAGCCATTTGAAACATGTGCATCTCAGCCTGTTGAGTGCTATGATAACAAACCCTTCAGTTAGCCCAACAGCTACACTATCCCAATTAAATGAAGGAACCAGTTAATCAGGACAATACTAACAGACTGAACAAAATAGATGGAACAATTGGTATTGTCTGGATAGTTAAAGGTCAGAGTTATTCACGGTGCTCTGGAGATGGTACCGCAGCAAAACATCTTGTCACCCAAATGAATATGCAACATTGTTTGCCAAGGTATTTATATTATCTCCAATGTGTGTCTGTTCAGTAAAATACATGCTGGCAGCACTGCATATGGCTTAGGGCATCTGTAGCCAAGTAGTGTGATTCAGCAACTTGGAGTATTAGACATGTGTTTTTTTCCCTCAATTGTGTGCAGAGTCCATTAAGCTTTTGAATTCTACTCCTAGTTATTATGCACATTACAAAGTTAGGATGACATAAACCACAAGAGCCATAGTCCTGGACCAACATCCCTCACTGCTACATTATTGGGTGGTAATGAATATGTTACAGGCTCAGACAGAGGGGGTCAGCAGGTGTGGTAGAAGCAGGACTGAGACAAGG